>NC_000081.6:59544950-59837450 GCF_000001635.26 Mus musculus | reverse complement strand
GAGGTCACAAGAGTCAGTTATTACCATCCAACTTGTTGAGGTGATCTCTCAGCATCATACTCTGGGCAGGTCCATGAGCATCCCCTGATTCTCTCCCCCACACCCCCACCCCATCACCATAGATGATCTGAGATTAGCAATTCACACCACCACATCCGGCTTCCTTACCTGGGTTCTAGGGAATGAACTAGAGTTCAGGCTTATGAGGTTTTCCACCTGCTTTCCACGGCCCTTGTTTATTGTTTATTCTGTGGAGATGGAGAGTCTAGTGGGTTTCAAGGACAGAAGTGGCTTCTCCATCACTTCGTAAGATGCAGTAGGTAAACATGGAGAGAGAACTGGGTTGGGGACAAGGTGACTCTTCAGATACATTTGGTGGCAGTGCAGACCAGAAATGAGAAGATGAGCAGATTTATATTTCAATACTATTTTTAGAATGTCCCAGGGGAGGGGATGGGGGAAAAACACTTCCGGGTTGTTAAAACACAGACACCTGCAGTTCTTAAAGCATCCCGCCATTCCATGAAGCCAGAGATAACTGCTGTGGGCAGGTCAGGGGAGCGGTGAGAAACTGCCACTTGCTCATAGGAACTCTCCAGAAATACTCCATAAATAAGCATTGGCAAGAACACCCCAGGGAAACCGCCTATTACATGACTAAGGCTCTGAGAAATCTCTGCCCATGGCAGGCACAAACTGCGACAGCCAAATCTACCACTGGCCTTCTGGGAGTGTGGAGATTATGGGTTGTGGGAATCTTTGGCCATAAAACTTTCACCCAGCTCCTGGAGTACCTGGCTTTGCAGTTAAGAATGCTTTCAAGCACATCAAAGGACTTCTCTGTAAGGTGATCTCAGGAGGCTTCCTCCTCCCTGTGAGGAAGGCAGGAGTCGGTCTCATTATCCTTATTTCACAGATGAGAGAAGTACTACGTTCCCTGATGACTAAGTCCCCCGCCTCAAGTCAAATAGCCAGCAAAGGGTGGGACCCAAAATAACCCTATCAGTCACCAGATGGCAAGGCACCATCGTCCGGTGCTTCCTGTGACACAGCAGGTGGCTGTTCCTGGGAAGTCAAGGGACAGGGTGATCAACGGGGACTCTTGCAGCCTCTTAGCACAGATAGACTCTTCCCTGCACATTCATAAATGCGGTGTGTGCCCTAGCATGGGCATTGACAGCCTTCTCAGGTCAATACCATGTGAAATGGAAGACCCAATAGACGACCCTAACCCGTTGACTCCTGGACACTCATATACAAAGCATTTCGGAAAGTGCACACGATCTTAGTGGCTGTCCAGCTTCATATCATGTGCCTGGCTATAAACTGCAGTTATGTCCTCCCTGTTCCTGGAACACAAATTCCTAAAGACTAGTCTCACATATGTGATTGAAGATGCTTGTAGAGCCTCTTTCATGGGGCTGTTGTGACCATTCAAGGGAGTCAGGCTTAGCATGCAGTAATCACCGAAAAAGAGTGTTAACAATCAATAGCCAACAGCATTGATTCTGCAGGTGATCCGAACTTGAACGATGATTCATAATCTCACCTCTTCACAGGCCAGATAACAAGGAGTTAAATCCAAATGCTCATGTTTTTCCACTTCTCTCTCATCAAGGTCAAGGAAGTTCAGACTTATTATTTGTTTTTTAATAATATTTTTATTTTTGAGATTATAATGTAATTACATCATTTCCCCCTTCCCTTTCCTCCATCCAAACCCTCCTGTATACACTGCTTGTTCTATTTCAAATTCAAATTTCACATTCAATACCATGAATATATATGCATCTATATTTCTAGATATATAAATAAACCTGTTCAGCCTGTATAATGTTTCTTGATTGTGTCTGTTTTCAGAGCTGACCATTTGGTGTTGGATAACCAACTGGCATGCTCTTCTTGGAAAAGACTATCTCTCCCACTCTAAGCTTTCCTTACTTTCCTGTATATGTAAGATTTTTAAAAACCAATGGAAAGAAACATACAGGAAATGTAGGACACAGTGAAGAGACCAAACACTCTAAATTCATCTGCCTCGCCTACCATGATCTTAATCACCATCTCACTCACCTACCATGGTTTAAACCAGAGGTGATTTATCAGGCTTCACATAAAAGACGCTTGATCGAGCAAGAACTGTCAGAATCACGGAGATGGGTTCAGCTTACAGTGGCTTGGAAGATCCCTCTAGGATTCTCCCTTGTAGCCACTTAGTCTTGTCATTGATGCCTGGTAATCAAGGGTTCCAGGCCCAATCCACTGAAGTCAGAGACAGATAGGCCAAAGGCATGATAATGAAGAACATCTTTGTTCAGGTATTGTATAGCCCCCTCAGTCCCTAGTGAACCCTCCCACTCCATGTCCTGCCAAAGACCGTAATGGGTTGCACCATGTGTGCCAATGTCCAGCAGTCATCCCAGCGGCCCATCCCATGTATCCCCTGCAATTTGGTGATTATCTCCCACAAACACCTCTCTCAGGGGAGGTCCAATGGTGACACTCAGCTGAGGAAGGACAAGAGCTAGCAGGCAGATCCCAAGTCCTTTCACCACCAAGTGGGGCGATTCTGAGATAACAGCCTTTATTATCTCACCATGACTCCTCAGTACAATTAAGTTCCAAGAAGCCACAGCATCAGATGACTCGGCCTGTCACCCTCTATGCGGCTCCCCAACTTCTTAATGGAACTTCCTAAGGCCACCTCCAAATTAACTCCTAAGTCCCTCCTCGGGGTCTTCCTTCTGGAAAATCCAAGACAGGGTCAACAATAAAAGCCTTTTTGTATGTTAGAAATTCATATAATTTATTAACTATTTCTAGATGTTAACATATGTGTAGAGATCTCTCAGAACAAACCAACTGCCAGTGAACTTCTCTATGGCTTTCTCCAGTCACAGCTCAAACTTCCTTCCAGTTACCCATAATATTCCAGACATGGCAGACTTTCTCCTCAACCCTATGTCTGACAGAGATTTCTGGCTGACTGGATTCTAACATTGTGGGTGCTGGAGAGAGAAACAGGATTAGGATAAGACTTGTTAGCCAATTTGGACAAATCCAAGTTTTTCATCACATCTTTATTTAAACATATGATAATTTGTTTGTCACCACCATTGGCCACCATCATTGAAGTCATGCTTGCACAATCCACTCCATCCTTGTTTGGCATAAATTGGTAAATTTTATGGCTGATGTTTTTGAAGGATACTGAGACCGAAAGCCAGGTCTTATGCATGCTAGACAAATGTTTTTTTCCAGTGAGGATCAGCCTCTGCTTTAGATTTTCTTTTTAATTATTGAATTGAAAAGGATATTTATCTTGATTGCTGGATGGTGGTGTGTGTACCCAGAGCACACATGGTACCATACTACTGTTGGCAATATAAATATATTGGTAGGACATGAGTCCTACAAGAGTTTCTGATCAATCACAGCTAAGACTCCAGAAACAGATTAATTAGGCTGCCCAGTGTTAGGAGGGGAGCCTGCCTTGGACTCACCCAGTGCCAACTGTCCGCCATGCCCTCTGACCCTTTGCTCTCTAGCTCACAGACTCAAAGGAAAGAATGAGTATAGTATAGTGCTCTATAGTGCTTTTCCTACACGATCCTCAGAAACCCTCACACATCCTCATCTGATGTGAAGTTTCTCCTCAGTGGCTTGTTCCCTGAGTCATCTGACCCTCCAACTCAAGGCAGCTCTTCCCCATCACGGAGTACAGCTGAGCTCTACAGCTATTATATGCTTCAAGCATGGCCTAAGAGAGCTCCCCAGAGATCTGGTTCCCACCCAGACTTCAACTTGCCCTTGAGGCTTCTGTCCTTCAGACGATTTGTATCAATATTTGCAACTTAACAATGATAACTTTTAAATGAAAATGTATAGTCAAATTTGCTGTGCCTTGAGGTGTTTTTTAGATGTCCCCAGGTGACCTCTGGTGGGTGTGTTTGCTTGGTTATGTTGCTGTGGACCACATAACCACAAACTTGGAGGTATGATGCAACACACATTTGTTTTCTCACAGTTTCTATGGATCAGTTTCAGGTCTGATGGAAGTGGATTCTGTGCTTTGTGTCTTATTGAGCAATAATCAAAGTGTCTGGCAGGCTGTATTCTCGTCTGTACACTCGACTGGAAGAGAATGGACTTTTCTGGCCCATTATATTGGTAGAATAAAATTCATATAACTGTTCCATTGAGGGTCCTGGCTTTTTGTTGGCTGTTGTTAAAGGTTGTCCTTGTAGTACGTGTGCCCCCTGAAGTTCCTGGGGCTACATTTCCCAATATGGCTGCTTGCTTTATCCATCCCTTAAGAGGCTCTGCTGAGGCAAGGTCTAATACACCATAATATAATTACCTAAAAGACACTGTGGCCTTTGGCATGTTTTTTGTGGATTAGGAACAAGTCAGATTAGGAACAACCAAAAGGGGGAATATTACAATGGCATGAACCCCAGGAGCTTAAAAACCATTGCATACACTAGCAAGATTTTGCTGAAAGGACCCAGATATGGCTGTCTCTTGTGAGGCTATGCCAGGGCCTAGCAAACACAGAAGTGGATGCTCACAGTCAGCTATTGGATGGATCACAGGGCCCCCAATGGAGGAGCTAGAGAAAGTACCCAAGGAACTAAAGGGATCTGCAACCCTATAGGTGGAACAACAATATGAACTAACCAGTACCCCCGGAGTCCGGGTCTCTAGCTGCATATGTATCAGAAGATGGCCTAGTCAGCCATCAGTGGAAAGAGAGGCCCATTGGTCAGTCGTGCAAACTTTATATGCCTCAGTACAGGGGAACGACAGGGCCAAGAAGTGGGAGTGGGTGGGTGGGGGAGTGGGTGGGGGAGCGTGGAGGGGACTTTTGGGATAACATTGGAAATGTAAATGAAATAAATATGTAATTTAAAAAAAAAGAACACAATAAAAAAATCATGGAGGCCTAAAATATGTCTCCCACATTGAGGTTGTTTGAACTCTAACCACTGTGCTTCAGCCTGTCCTGTAACAGCACCATCACCAGCAAGTAATATGATCTCATGCCCTTCTCAGTCTACTAGTAAGTAGATGAAGGGTCTGACCCCAAGGACAACTCTACTAAACTGCCAACAACCATATAATTGTTTTGAAGTTGTATCTCATTACCTTAGAAATTGAGTGATATTTACATTGGGATTCCTGTTTATTTTCACGTAAGAAAATTTTTCTCAAATATTTGCTGGTTAAGAGTTGATAAGTTTGATGACGTGAAATTTACAAGATTCTCCACAGCAAAGGAAACAATCACCAGAGTGAAGAGACAGCTATAGAATGGGGGACAGAAACCGTTCACAGCTGTTCATCAGACCAGGCATTACTGTCTAGAATAAAAATAAATAAAGAAGGCAACCATTGCACGCATGCAAAGCTGTATCATTCAGTCAACAAAGGCACTAATGAACTTCATTCTCAAAAGGAGAAATACAAAGAACCTATAAATACTTGGAAAAGGGGTTCAATATATTTAGCTTTCAGGTGGATGAAGATTAAGACCGCTTTAAGAGTTCCTGTCACCCTGGTCAGAATGGATATTATCAAGGAACAGGTGACAGCAAAAGCTGGCAGCATATGGAGAGAGGGGAGCTTTTCCTTGTTGCTGGTAGCAATTAAAGTGTTCAGCCCCTATGGAACCAAGTAAAGATTTCTCGACAAACTAAAAGAGGAACTACCATGTAACCCAGCTCTACCACTCTTGGGTATATACCCAAAAGACTTAAGACAACATACCACAGAGACACTTTCATATCCATATTTATTGCCACCCTGTGCAACAACAAAGAAGTGGAACCAGCCTGGACGGATAGATAAGGAAAAAGTGGTACACAACATAATGGACTTTCAGTTGATTAATATTTTCTGATTAGACATTTGAATTTGCTACCAATGGTACCACTCTAAACCACCAAGTATTATCACATGTATTACCCAGGAATTAAAAAAAAAATTAAGACTCCCTTGACCTGTGGTTTGTCCCCTATGTTCAGGAAAACACCATAAAGACACAAGAGCGTTAAGACTCTTTCCCAATGGGGCAGTCAGGATGGTGATGGGAAATAAAGGGTTAACTCGGGTGAGGAAAGTCTACAGAGGATCTGGTTCCAGACTCCAGACCCAGCAGCTGTGTGAACAGAGTGAAGTCATTTCCCGTTCTGTAAAGTGGAATTAATAATAAGTGCCTTTCTTACATCACACTGTTATTACGAAACTCAAATTACAGAACCAGGGCGAAAGCTTTGTAATATGTGAGGTTATAGACCAAGGAAGGGATGGAAATCACCAACACTATCATCATCATCTTTACTGCAGGCTGTTATAAGGTAAAACCAATAAAAGTTCTAATGCATCAGGCAAAGTCCAGCCAAGTCAACAGAAACCACGGAGTACTGGGAACCAGGGGGAAATTCAAGTACAAAAATGAGAGGGAAGGGAGGGCAGAAAGCGGTGAGCAACCCAGGACAGCACCAAGCAGGAGGCAAGACCAGAGCACCTAAGACCTGGAATCACTCACTGAAGAATCCCCGCAGAAACAAGGTTGTCTCAGCTGATGGTTCCTAGTGGTCAGCAAAACCTATTAAAAGCCATGGTGTGGCTCTGAGAACTCTGAGTCAAGAAGAAAGTGCGGGCCTGGTGAGATTTCTCCTAGAGCCAACAGGTAGAACTTTGCTCCCATCTCTGCTGCCGCCGCCCGAGGTGCCCCTCACCCCAACATTTACAATAGCAAGCACCTTCCCTTCTATAATGTAAAGCCAGGGTCTCGGCCACCTCGGCCTCCCCTTCTAGAACCACCTCGAGGGATGGTAGGTATGTCTTCACAAGACTTATTCACATAGTGACGAAACCCGTGTGGACCATGTGTCCGTGGCCCTCTTATCATTTATATAAAGCCCCAAAACTGGCTGATCGGTCCTTTCCTGGGAGGACAGAGACTTGGGTCCAAGGTTGTCTCCCTTCGATGTTACAATTTTTGTTACGTTGTCGTTCTATTCAGGGCAGAGAAAAATGAAATCTTAAAAGAGTTGTTATTTTTGAAAGAGAAAAGAATCTTGGAAATTTCGAGGGCATTAGAGAGTCCCCTCCCCCGTTGTAGCCCTGGCAGAACTGTTAGGAAATCCATTCCTCTGAGGTATGTGTGTTTGCACTAAGCACATAAAATCTGTGTACATGTTCATATACAGACACACACACACTGTTCTTGGGAAGTGAAGATATGCTATCCAGAGCAAAGGCAGGGAGGAGAAGTGTTAAAGCGCATCTCTGTGCTGCACTGCCCTCTGCCTAAGACACGTGCACATGATGGGGCTTCCTTGTCTAAGGATGTCACTGTAGCTTTGGTGGAGAAATTCCTTAAGTGGCTTCTGATGGTCACACTTCATCTTCTGGCTTCGGATATGACACCTATAAGCTGGTGAGTTCTACTTTCAGGAGCCAATCGTGCGTGCTCATGAGCACATCCACACACATAGGAGAAGCTAGACCTTCCCCATAAAAAGGAAGAACAAAGGCAGGATTCCTGTGAACTTAAGAGAAATGCAAGCTTGTAGCTAATGAAGAAATGGAAACTAAAATGGTATCAGAACACAGAGGCTCATTTCCTCAAAACTTGATGATGGCCCCTGTTGAGGGGACCAGAAACCCGTCTTTATCTTAGGATTCCCAGGCCCCTCAGCTGCCCTGTAAAGGCTCATGTGACCATTTTGTCTCTCAGCTCTTTGAATTTGGCCTGTGTTTCTAGGAGACTTGAGTCAGGGACTGTATGTCTGGTCACTCAGGTAATTCACTACACAACTGGGAGAGGAGGGCCACTTCTACCAGACAATGTAACTGGATCCTTCCCAGTGATGTGGAGTGCTTCTACAAAGACATGATTGCTAATTGATTCTGTAACACTGCCATCTACACGTCATGATTCTCTCTGAGTCAGTCCCTTCCCTGTGCCTGATACCTTGCTCAGTAACCAGGACCTAACAATACCTCAATAAAAATCCTCAGAATTCAGAAGCAAGGAACTGGAGAAGATGGCCTTCACCTCGCTCAGACCCAGAACAAGCAAATATTGTAGAGAACAAAATGTTATGAGAACATGCCTGCTTCCTGGGTTATCCTTTAGAGAAGACATACAACACTGCAGTTGACATCTCTGGTTCTGAGGTAGAAAGGATCTGGGTTTTGAGTCACGGCTCCACAACTTACTGGGTCCTACTGAGCATGCTCCCAAACTGCCCCACGGCTGAATCTTCTATTCTGTGAGAAGTCAGTGAGACGAAGCCTCTATGGAGGGCCTGAAATGTGGTAAGACTTGCTCTATGCATCTCAGCTATAGTTGGAAAGTTACGATGTCAACTAATCAATTCAACAACGATCCCTGAGAGCAGACTTTCCCGCACCCAGACTTCCTATCCCAGGCGGGAGACTATGCCCAAAACCTACAAAGTGCTCAATAACAGCTGTCGGATGGAGGGGAGGAAGAAGGGGAAGAAGAAAGAGGAAGAGGAGAGTGGGAAGAAAGTGAGGATGCATGATGAAAGATGATGAAAGAGAGTCTGGAAAGTGAGGGGTCACTGACGGGGTCATAGGGGTGCAGCTCCTGTTCTGCCATCTCTAACTCTGTAACTCTGAGCTAGTCCATCCCTCTGCCTCACTCTGGAATATTTTAAGATGGAAGGTCCCTTCCCCAGCCAGCATCTGGTGGTGCCTGTCTAGTGGAGAGCAGAGGGGCAGGTGCTTGTTCCTGTTTGCAACACTTCCGCTGGCCTGAAGATGGCACCTCTGAGTCAGAAAGAAGCCAGTTTCTGCAGCCTCAGCTTCCAAGCATCTAAGTGCCTAGCAGACGGGATCTAGGGAAATCTATTGCTTGTTGCCTGAGGCAGTGAATGACTCCGCTTCCTTCCTTGCCTACCCCGCTTCTCCCAGTGCCCTCATATGGGGAGGCAGCTGGCTCTGTCATCCAGGTCCTGTTTCTTGCTGGTTGGCCTTGCGCAAAGGCACCCTGCTTTCCTGAGGACTCTTTCACTGTCAGCAAAAGGAGAATTACAGTCCCGGACTTAGTGCGAACTTCACATCAGATGCAGAGCACCGTGCCAAGCACCTGGTGGGGGACTCGTGAAGGATGGCTTCCATTTCTTCCAGGCCTTCCCCAGAATGTGGTCAGCACAGGAGAGGAATGAGTGGGACGACGAGGGAAGAGGAGATGACTCCAGAAAGATGACGTCACTCTGTGACAGGATGCTTCTGCTCGTATATGCCTGGTACTGCGGGGAGTGAATAAAGTCCTGAGTGAATGTTTGTTGGTGACAGGAAAAGGGCCACGAAAGTGGTCACGTCAATGCCACCAATGCCTCAGACTCACGGGAATTAGAAAGCCTTTCCCTGGTGCATGGATATTGGATACTGGCAGAAAATGTCCAGGGCAGCTTCCTCCTCCCGTGTGTTCACAGCCCGAGACTGCTCCCCATAGAGACCCCCACCAAGACTAGTTAAGTCTGCCCTCCTCCTTCAGCTGCATACTACACACTTGTTCAGCTGTGGACAGCCAACCCAGCTCCTTAGTACGGGTGTATGAAATGAACTGCTGAGTTCTATCAGAGCACATGACCCACCTGGTCCCAGCTTTCCTGCGCCTGTGCCTTTGTGCCTGCTTTCTTTTATTCCCTGTTGCCCCAGTCAGGTCAGTCCCTAAGCTGTTCAACTGTGTCCCTTCAAGGACCCATGTCTGTTTACTCTCCCCCTCGTCTCCCAAAGCCAGAGAGCAACGGTTGCCTTTCTGAATGAATAATGCAGCGGCTGCATTACGATCACCCTGCCCTTTGCTAGGCCTTTTGTGGGCTTTGACCTTACATATGCATATAGAGCTGCCATCTTTCCATATCCAGCTTCTGTGGCATGACCATGCTCTGTAAATGCATGGCTTTTACCGTGCAGTTTACTCTTCATATACTGAGCACCTCTGGGCACATGGCTGCCTGCTCAGTGTTCAACAGATGAGAGGTCCTGGAGGCTTGGCTGGCCTTCAGGCCAGAGATCCTGCTGCTAAGAAGGATGCACAGAGCCATCCAGGGTAAAGAAGACTCAAACGCTAGAAAATTAAGGCAAAAGACCATTGTACACCATTCCTCACATTCACATCCCAAGTGTTCTTTGGTTGTGATCACTTGATCTCTGTAGAGAGCTGAGTACCACCATCAGCAGATGGGGAAACTGAGTCTGTGAAGGAGACTTACCCAGGATGGCAGAGCCAGACAGAAGGACAGGGTCCTCTACTCCAATGAGCCAGTCTCAAGAGAGTGGGTCCTAGACAACAAGTAGTTTCAATGGTGTGAAAATGAGAACCACAGTATATTTTTAAAAATCATAAAGAGCTGGCTTCTGTCATGTGACTCACCAGCCCCAGGCCTGCGTGAGGCTGGGGTTGTATTTGTCCCAACACAAAGCTTTTAAGGAATGAATTGCCATGATCCTTGCATTGCGTTTGAAGAAACGCAAGCTCTCTTGGGGAATGGCTAGGTTGCAGGTCACAAGTTACTACACAGAGCCATGGTAGCGCAAGGAATAAGCCCCAAGCCTTCCCTGGGGAGTGGAAACTGCAGAGAGCATGACACATGACTTTTTTTTTTTCAAGGATGCTAACAAAGAGTTCAAACAGAGAAGGCATGTGATACAGAGGTCGGGGGCAGAAGACAGGGTATCCATGGAGAAGCTTGGGAAACGGATCTGCTCTGTCAGGACACTGAGACCATGTGTGAAACACAGCCTTCAAGAGCCTCTTCCCAAGGAGACTGCAGCGCTCTAAAAATGCTCCTGGGGAAGGAAAGCACACCAAATTTCTAATCTGTGGGGGGAGGGAGGGACTCTGAGGAAAAGGAAATGTCCCACCCACTCTTCCATGCACCCCCAACCCCAAGGAATCTGGGCCACCAGAGCAAGACCCTCTGGGTTCTTATTAATGAGCCTGTCGAAGATTCTGCCCAGCGTCCACAGACCGTGGAAATAATTCATAGCGACAGAGCGTGTTTATGTGGGATGACTGCCAACCTCTGGTTTCTTCAGCCTCAGTGCTCCCTCTCGCTCCACTGACCAACCAAGGCCTGTTAGGAGTCTGCCCTCAGCGACAGAAGCCAGAGAACACCCAGATGCTCCCCTCCAGAACCACCTGTCCCCAGCAAGGTCAAAGAAGCCACTCTCTTGGGCTCTGTATGGTCATCGCCCTGGTAACCTAAGAGGTTATTTCTCCCTCCCTAACCCAGTGAAATTCTGAGGGGGCTTTCTGGCTCCTGGTACATTTCTCAGAAATGCACTGGAGAGGCTTGGCATGACCTCAGGGAGAAGGCTAACCAGAACACAGATGCAAAGAGCAGAGCTTGCCTCTTGCCTCAGCCTGCAGAGGCCAAGGCTCAGCCCCAGACTTCCTCACGTCCTCACCCAGAGCCATTACGGGACCTCAGTTCTGGTGTTCTCACAAAGGGGTCCCGAAGAAGACCCACTGAACAGTGTACCATCGCCACCTCTACCACAAAAGCCAAACTCACCCATCAAATGCAAGAAATGGTCAACTGCATCACAGATATGGCAGAGGGGAGCCACCCTCTCTGATTTAAAGTTTCTCGTGAGTCTTGTGATGCCACAAGGGGACACAGCGTGGCATCCATCTCTGCAGGTTGTAAGCTTGTATTTAAACAGGGTTTGTGAGGGTTTTAAAGTCAAGTGTGTCCGCATCAGCCAAGGAAAAGTTCAGGGCATTTGCTCAAACATAGGCAGCAGAGGGATGGCTGAACTGAGAGTGAGGCTTGCTCTGTGACTAATGAGAACTAGGAAAGCTTCTCACGATTCCCTGTGCTGGGAGGTTCACTCATCTCTTGAAAGTGTGAGTTAACCAGCTAAGCATGCTTGTTATACACTCCATGCCAGCTTAGAGAGAAGACCCATCAATATACATATCCACGCAGTTATGAGCATCCAAGGACACACATTGAAAAGTACAAGTGCCGTCAACTATTTCTCATGGTAGTTTTGTTCCATAGAACTGCCATGGATATTTTAGTTATTAAACCATTGCTCCGAGGGGAAACAGAGGGTTAGGCTTTTCATAGCTTCTGCTCGTATCATTTCATCAACCGTCCAAACGCATCCTTATTTTATGTGTTTTTGTGAGCAGCATCTTACTTAATAGACTGGATGCGTTCACGCTGATTTCACAGGCAACAGCGCTGTCTCAGGCTGTATGAAATTTATCTCACATTCACTGAAAAAGTGAGTTGAAAAAGTGTTTTTACAGTATGAACTAAAATGAGAAGCCTTGCTCTACATCCCCAGGAGCATAGATGTGTGCTAGCCCAAATTTCACACCACTGCTGAAGTTCATGAATAGCTGAGGATGTTCTTCAAGAACCTACCTGGGGACCATATACAAACAGTAGCACATAAGAGACTTTGAAAATATACACTCTACATAATAAAAATTGTGTGCATGTACATTTATGTGTACATACATAATAATCGATATGATATAGGTATAGGTGTAAGCTATATTGCATGACTGTGGTCCCGGGATGCAGGCCACCAGGAACCACCCTCTCCAGTGTTCTAGGACCCACTGGTTGGCCTCAATGGCTTTAGAGAGCAGCGCTAGACTTGTCCCTTAGCTGCACTGAAGCCAGAGCTCATGCAAGGAGTATTTTGTGAAGCTCTCCCTGAAGGCCATGTCTGAAGCACCCCACGATTGCCCTCACCCCAGAAGTCTCCTTCCAGCCGCCTGCAAATCAGAGCCAGCTGAGACTCAAAGGTCCCCCCCAGTGCCTGCTCCTTGAAGCCCACACGGGCTGCCTCAGCTTCTGACTATGTCCACACCCTCACTGCTAGGCACAGAAGAAGGATGCTATATCTGATGCATCTGTCTGTGTGCTGATCATCCGGCAAAGGACTTGGTGTCCAGAAGCCCTTTAAACACAGAGTCACTGAATGTTAGAGATAATCCCAGTCCAGGCCCCTCAAAGTGAGCGTCCTGAACAAATTAGAATGGTCCGAAATGCAGGTTCCCAGATGCCTCCCTACACCTGTGAATGTGAACTTCAAAGGCAGGTGTCACTACTCTGCCCTATAACAAGTTTTCCAGTATGTTCTAATGATGCCTACTATGTTTTCAAAGCTCTGTGTCAATTATGCACACCTCACCACACTTTTACAGATAGGGAATTCAAGTGTGGCAATAGAACTTGTGTCCCCAAGGTCACCCAGATAGGTAAGGCTAGTTGTGGAACAAAAGCCCAGCCCCCACCTAACACTTCGCTCCTTAACATTCCATGACAATGAGGACACTCACAGGTGCAGAATGGAACTCTGCCCTTGGTGTGTGTCAAGACAAGTGAGCCCTCCCGTCTTCTTCTCTCCCCTCCCTTCCCTCCTCTGGCACCTTCTCTTCTGTCCCCAACCCCATCTTGAGGAAATAGCTTAAGCTTTCTGTGAGCCCATTTCCTTTGCATATGAAGTGGGAATACATACACTCACACACATAGCCACAACACACGTACACATAGACACATAAACAGACACACACAAAGAGACAGATACATATAGACAGACACAGAGACACACATACACCTACAGACACACACAGACACATACATACACACACACACACACACACACACACACACACACACACACAAACTCAGTTCAAGTCAGAGAACCTGCAGCTTCCAAACAGATGGGTGTGGTGTCTTGAACAGGCTGATTTAGAGGAAAAGACTCAAGAATGAAACACACCCCCACCCAAAGTGACACAGTCACCTTCTAGCTTTCCTCCCATCAACCTGCCCCTCCTCCCACCCTCCTCCCACTCTCCTCCCACCCTCCTCCCAGTCTCCTCCAGCCCTCCTCCTGGGACTGCAGCTCCAAGCAGGAGCAGTCTCTCTCCCTGCAGTGGGCAGAGTTACACTCACAGGAGGTGAACCTTCTGGGAGGCAGTTAGGGTTTCTCAGACTGAGTCATTTTTTCAAAAATAACAAAACCTCTCGACATCACTTGATTTCAGCCTTCTCTTGTAACCTCTTTTGCAATTGCATTCCAAGCAAGCCTGACTTCTTTCTCAGGCCCAGGGCAAGGCCCACTCCCTGCTCAAGGGCTTCACTGGCAGACAAAGAGCTGGAGCCCAGGCCCAGAGCCCCACCTCTGCAGTGGGTCCAGAAGGCAGTGGGGCTGCAGAGGAGGCAGACTGTGAGGAAGACAGAAGGGCAGTGGGTAAGAGGGACAGGGAATGGGGAGACTAGCTTGGCCTGGACCCACAGTGACTCACTGGACTTTGACAGACCTCGCTGTCTCTGGGTCTGCCCCACCCTAATTAGGATTGGCCAACCATCCTGAGAGTGATACCTACATTTGCTCAACAACCACAGTTTCACCCAGCACAGTGCCCTTCACCGCCTGGGTGTGAAGTGAGGGCATCTCAAGCTCCCAGACACCTAGAGATGCTGAAGGCTTTGCCCAGCCAGTCCGATGCTGACAGGACCACTGTCTCCATTTGCTGAGCCACACACACTATACTGATGATATCTCATCTACTCTGTATTCATGAGTGCCGGTAGATGGGTTACTTCACTCTCTTTCCTAGATGGGAAAACCAAGGCTCAGAGAGGCTAAGCAATTTATCAAGGTCACACAGTGAGTGACAGGGCTGTAATTGATCCACTTGGGTCTAGCCACAAGGCTTATGTCTCGAGACACTTGCACATTACTGTACTGCCAGACTTAGCATTTAACTAATGTTTTTCCTACATGGATCCTTTGAGGCCCATAAGGCATGAAGAGTAGTTTGTTTCCTTGCAGCCTCAGAATATAGCTTATTAATTAAATCGAAAAAAAATCACAGACTTGACCTCTAGCCTTCAGACTGCAAACCTACCAGCCCTCCCCCCAACACACACACACACACACACACACACACACACACACACACACACACAGTCATGCCTGTTCTCAAACCCTTGAAAACTGATGTGCCCAACTAGCCCATTCCACTCAGTCCTAGCAAAGAAAGACTTCACTCTTGGCTCTCGGCTTTCTGTTTCTGCAAACAGAGAGTTACATAGGGGAAGCTGGGCGGCCTAGACTCTCAGTGCCGATGATTGTGGAAGCGAGTTGGGTTCTCTAAAGAAAGCAGAGCTTGGCGTGGTGGTCTTCTGGTTGAATAGTATATGCTGACTGAATGGATAGGGTGAAACCCATTAATAGAATTCACATCATTGACCAAGTTCACTTTTTTGCTCTAAGACCCTTGCACTAAGGCAACACAAGCTGTAGGAATCTTAATTCTGTATGGATAAACCAGATGTAAAATGTGTGTGTGTGTGTGTGTGTGTGTGTGTGTGTGTGTGTATTCCTGTTCTAATTTTGTTGCCTGTTGCTATGATTTTTTTTTTAAATCCCTACAAAAAAGCAACTCACAGGATGGAGGGTTTGTTTCAGCTCTTAGTTAAGGCATACGCTACCATGACAGGGAATTCAAGGCACCAGGAGCCGCAGCACAGCCATCAGCAGGACGCAGAGGGATGAACCATGATGGGGTTTAGCTCCCTTTTTCTACGTATGATTCACAGGATCCCAGCCACATACCTACCTGCATACACATGCTTATGCATATACATCTATACAACATCCCCAACCATGGTTATGATGGATATGCCCCACCTGAGTTAACGTAAGATACTCCCTCACGGGCACGACCAGACTCCATGACCCAGGTGAGTCTAGACGCTGTCAAGTTAACAATCAGCACTAACCATCACCTCAAATCAATGGCCCTCCACTGGAGGTCAACTCAGGTGCCCATCACTTTCCTGTTGAATCTGCCTTCTTATTGGTGTTGCCTGGGCCACACATACCTTGGATCTACCTCTCTCTTTCCATTACCCTCTGCTCCTGGAGGCTCTCAGCATCTCAGCACCGATCAAGTCAGTGCATAGCCACCAAGAATTCACAAGCCCTGCACTATGAAGAGCCCCCTTGCCCTTCTTGGGATGCATGCATGAGCATACGCCCTCCTTCTAGCAGCCTGAGAATATTCTACAATTTTACTGGATCAGCAGTGTTCCTCTCCTTGTGCCCACTTTAAAGGTGAAGGAGCTGAGACAGACACTGATAAACTTCTCAGTCCTGTGTAGCCAAAGGCAGAAGAGCCCATAGTCCAACTGTAACGCCCTAGACCAGGGTTTCTCAACCTGTGGGCAAGTGACCCCTTTGGGGGATAAATGATAGGGGTTGGATATCAGATATTTACGTTATGACTCATAACAGTAGCAAAACTACAGTTTGAAGTAACAAAAAAAATAATTTTATAGCTGGGGGTCACCACAACATGAGGCATTGTATTAAAGGCTTTAGGAAGGTTAAGAGCCTCTGCCCTAGATAATGCAGATTGGCAGATCATGGAGGCCACTGTTATTTTTTAATTAGTTGATTTATTTTTTACACTCCATATTTTATTCCGCCCCCTCCCCCGTCCACCCTCCAACCATTCCACATCCCATACCTCCCCCCCCACAGCCCCCTGTCTCCACATATCCACGTGGATGTCCCCACCCCCACCCCACCTGACCTATAAAATGCCTGGAACCTCCAGTCTCTTGAGGGTTAGATGCATCATCTCTGAATGAACACAGACCCAGCAGTCCTCTACTGTATGTGTGTTGGGGGCCTCATATCAGCTGGGGTATGCTGCCTGTTTGGTGGTCCAGTGTTTGAGAGATCTCGGGGGCCCAGATTAATTGAAACTGCTGGTCCTCCTACAAGATCGCCCTTCTCCTCAGCTTCTTTCAGCCATGAAGGCCATCGTTGTGATTTGAAAGCGAAATATCCCCTATTGCTCACTTGTTTGAACACTTGATCTCCAGATGATGGCGCCGTTTTACTAAGACGCAGAACCTTAGAGGTGGCCCCTTGCTAGGGAAGTGTGGGTCACTGGGGGTGGGCCTAGAGGTATGATAGTCTTGTCAGCTCTCTGACTTTCTGACTGTATGTGCCCACTCATGATCCGACTACCATTCCTTCCCTCCCTGCCATGTTGGTCTGTATCCGTTCAAACTGTCAGTCTTCCTTCCTTACGTTACACCTTTTGGGGTATTTGGTCCCAGCAAGGAGAAAAGCAACTAATACAGATACCTCAGGACAGAGCTCCTGAGAAAACAAAGGGATGTTGAGGTTTCTTCCTCCAGCGAAAGTTTAAGGGGATGGCAATGGTCAGAGGAGGCCTTTCTCCTGATACAGGAAACGTACAGGAACTTAACACCTATCTGGTCAGTCTCTCACCCTGTCCTTGGGAGGAGGGGAGACTTCCTAGTCTCCCAGCTGGAGCAATTTAAAGTGATAGACCTTGGAGAGCCACTGGGCCAGACATAGCAAGCAACTGTGCTTACACAAGTGCACACACACTCAACCAAACACATCCATACACACCAACAGAATGATGCTGTGGGTATAGCTTGATGGTAGAGCATTAGCCTAGCAGATGCACGGCCCTGGCACTCCTTCCCAACCTCATAAATGCATAAAGAACTTCCTTTATCCTATGTGTGCCTGTGATCACAATCCTTGTCTCTCTGCCATAGTTTTCCTATAACAAAATATGACAGATTAATATATCCATCCCCTGAGATTGTGATAATGTATTGATGCACACACATATGCGTGTGTGTGTGTGTGTGTGTGTGTGTGTGTATGTGTGTGTGTACATACACACCAATGACTAAGGGAAACGAGGTCACTAAATGTGAGGGGTGACATGAGAGAAGTTGGAGGGAGGGGACTTGGGAAGGGCTAGAGGGAGAAAAGTGATGTCATTATATTTTATTTAAAACAAATAGATTACTAATAAAATGGCACTGACCATACAAAGCACTTCCATGTTCAGTGCCTGGTCCTGGCTTCTGGTGGGAACCATGAGCAAGGAGTACACAGTGGGCATCCCCTCCTTTCTAGATCCTTCCATAGGGTAGTGAAGCGTGAGAAGAGAGCTAAGTTCGAATCCCTCCAACTTGTCCTAAAAATAGTCGGTGCTTCTCTGCTCGTTCTGAAAGCTCAGCAAGTTGCTTCTGAGGGAACTAGGAGATTGTGAAAGGCAATCTTTCTAAACTGGGGTCAAATGTTCTTTACCCAAAAGGAACTCACAAGGGTGTAGATGAAGATGCAAGGCCGGTCCAGAGAGAGGCCTGCCCACTAAGGCCAGCCTCAGTCTAGATCCTGCAAGAGCAGGAGATACTGGGATGGCATGCTTGCCACAAAGGATGACTGTGTCTCTCGTATTTGCTCGTTCAACTCAAATTGTCTGGAAACAAACTACGGCTCCAAAACCGTCAGGGGCAGAGGATGCAGAAATGAAAGAGTTCTCTTAGGCTGTAGGACAAAGACTACATGTTCTTCAGAATAAACATAGGAGTGATGATGATGGTGATGGTGGTGGTGGTGGTGATGATGATGATGATGATAACATTTACTGACATTTATTAGTTGCCACCACATTTTTAAAGCTGTACTTCCATCACTCACTCTTACCCTTGCCTTAAGTTAATAAGATAAATATTTGTCCCCATCCTGAGATGGGGAAAAAAGTTATCAGAAGTGAAGTTACTCCTGTGGAGGTTTCAGAAACTCTCTGCCTAGAGAGATTTCCACAGGTGCTGGGTGTTAGGTGGAGTGTCTTGTGGGTAATGGGTCCCCAGTTGTAAGGACAGCAAAAGACTGTAAAGCTGCTGTCACACACCACCCCCTCTAGCCCTACTCTTGCGATCCCTTTTTACGCATTGGTTCATCTCTATAGACCCTTAAATTCTACCAGCCAACAGTTCCAACTGCCTGAATCTTTGGCTTATTCTGATTGGCTGCATTTTTTTTGCTTTTTTCTGATTGGCTGTCTTGGGCTTCTTCTGATTGGCTGAGTCTTTGGCTTATTCTGATTGGCTGCGTCTTTGATCGATTCATTGCTAATCAAGGGAGCTCTCCTCCACAGCAGAGCAAATGCTTCAATCGTCTCTGTATCTCCAACACCAGGAGAGTGAAAAAATTGCTTCTCTATTCTCTCCTGAACGTAGGGAACCCTGATCCCACATGGTCTACCTTGCAGCAAGCTCCAGAGTGCTTGAAAACCAAGCAGAAAAGAATTCATCATGGAAACGATCAAATGAAACACAGTAAGAAAAAGACAATGAAAAACATGCCTGACAGCACTGGAGCCTGAGAGAAGTCTGCGGGAACTGTGAGCAATCACAGCCAACCCAGGGGCGACAACCTGAGCTCTCGAAGATCTGAAGATCTTAGAAGTCTGAAGATCTCAGATCTAAGACTGCGCTGACTCTGAATGCAAGCTGTCCATCCTCCCCAGGACACTGCTGGATACCCCCACTGCCACCCAATAGGGACAAAAGCGGGAGTCATGTTACTGTTATTTTGTGAAACTTCAGGAGAAACCAACATCTTCTGTCGTGCAACTTCTGTTCTGGGCTCTATCCATCCTGCCCTCTACAGCTTTTTCCTCTCACCCACAGGAGAAGATAACCACATGTATCTCTCTTAAACAGCCTATGGGCTTCAAAAGCACGGGTCAGGTCATAGTGACTTGCTTTACCAGAAATTTCCACCTTAAAAAACATTCACCAGTAAACCACCAACTGGGTGCCACAAAGTGTGTGTGTGTGTGTGTGTGTGTGTGTGTGTGTGTGTGTGTGTGGTGTGTGTGTGTGTGTGTGTGTGTGTGTGCGTGTGCGTGTTTTCAGAATCTTGATTCACCCCCCTTCCACCCTGAAGATTAATGGCTGTATACTTGGAACTATACTGTGGGACTTGGACAGGGGGAGTGGGGTGATATGTGAGGTAAAATTAGAGGAGGCATGGAGACATGAAGGGTTGGCTCCTTCCCACCCAGCATGTCTCTACAAATGACTCTTACAAAGCATGTACCTTGAGATAGTCCACCAAATGTAAAGAGTCCTCCTGGTCAAAAGATGCCCTACCCTCCTCTTAAAGATCCTGATGGCCACTTAGCTATTTAAGGACCCAACATGCAGCAATGTGCTTGGCTTTGTTTTTTCTTAATATGTTCAAGTGACGTGTCTGTGTGTGCTCACATGTGTGTAGGCAAATATGTGTGTGCAGGTATCACCAACGCTTGTGCACTTGTGTATGCATGTCTGTGTGGAGGCCCGAAGTTGGTGTCCAGTGTCCTCATTGAGTGCTCTTTATTTTGTTTATTGAGGCAGGTTCTGTTGCTGAACCCAGAGATGGCAGACTCCATTTATCCTAGCTCATCCTGGGATGCCCTGTCTCACCTCCTGCGTGCTGGGATTACAAGTGGTCACTACACCTGCCCAGCTTTTACATGAACTCTCGGGATATGAACTTCTGTCCTTGTGCTTGGGTGGCAAGCACCTTGTCTACTGAGCCATTTCCCCAGTTCCTCGTTGACCTTATTTAAATCCCCTTTCATAAACTTATATCGTAACCAGCCTGGCAAGAACAAAGATATTCTTGTGTCCCTTACTTTGGCTATCAGACTTTTGAAACAATGAATCTTAAGAAGCTGGAATTCCCCCAGGAATCTCATGCTGGAGGAGGGGAAAAGCCTAAAGCCTGGGCCAGCCAGGGAAGGAACCAGAAAGAGATTTCACACACTGACAACTTGTTAGAGGACCCTCCCTGCTGGAGAGACTGAAGCCCAGATAATGATGAACAGGACCGCACCTTGACCAGGACTACTTAGCGTCTGGTCCTCTACTTAAACCTTGATTTCACTTCAGGACCCGAAAGGTAGACTCAGGAGGATCAGGAGACCTCTTTGTCACTCTTTCCATTGTGGCCACGTGGACTATATTTCCCCGTTCTGTTCTTTGCTATTAACCTGACTGTTTTACCTTGCTTACTGAGGTTGGGTGGCTAAGCCTGGCTTCTTGGGGCACAGACTGCATTTTTAAGTCTGGTGACAACCATATGAGCATGTTAGAGTGACTGTCTCAGTGGCTTCCTAAAACTATGCAATAGAGCACTTTCTTGAGGAAGATCAACAGTGAGGCACAAGCCTGGTGTCTGTAGCTGATGAGCTAGGCTGCAATCCCAGCAGGCATCATGCACTATCCATGAGACATGGCCACGTTAGTCTAGCCGTCCGCCAGGCTTTCGTTTCCTCAAATACGAAGTGGAGCTGATCAGAGGAGCCACCTTGTCAGACAGGGTGTCCGTGACAATTCACTGTTAACACACATGAAGTTCTTGAAATGGACCCAACCCAGAGTAAATGCCCGATAACTCTCAGTGACAACTTGACTCCCTTCTGCTTCCGCAGACAAATAGACATGAAATACCTCAGAATGCTCCTCTAGATAAGCCCCAGTTTTCTGAAAAATACTAACGAGTGATCGGGCCACACAAGGGAAATTCAGTGAAAAGCAAAGCACACAGTGAGTGGAGGACACGGGCAGCCTTCCATGTCCACAGTGAGAACCTGAAACAAGTGACAGGCAGAGCTGCTCCAAACCTCGTCTTCCATCACTGCTGCCGAACATGAAGCCCAGGCATGCTCCTGCTATGTGACCTGAGGCCAGACAAGAGCAGCATTTATTCTTCCAGGGATTGAGTGAGCATCAGTACCCGCCATCCAACAAGAATAGATTAGCACTCCTTACTCTAGAGTTGACATGATGCCGACCTTCAGGGCTTAGCTGTATTTGGGGCTGAGGACCGCCCTCCTTAGAATCACATGTACACTCAGAGTCCTAGACCTAGTGTACTATTTGGAACCAAGTCTTTTTTTTTTTTTTTTTTTTTTTTTTTTTTGGCTACCAAGGAACTAGAACCTAGAAAAAAAAAGTCAGTCACGTGGCAAGTGAGGGGTGAAGGGAAAGGGTAGCCCTACTACAGGGTCTCGAAGGAAAGGCTTAAGCTCCCAGGCTCCCAGGAGGATGCAAATCCTTGGGGGAGATATAGCAGTGGCAGGAAGCAGCCCATTTTACAGCCAAGGTCAGAGTTTTCTGACTCCAAATGCCACTCCAGTGAGGCACATCTTGATCTGAGGCCATCCGTTCCAAGAATAAAAAGGGTAACTCGGACATTTGAGCTTCAGACAGACTTACTTAATCTCTTACATGTCACAAAACAACCTCTGATGATGCCCCTCACGTTCGGATCTGCAGCCCCAATTGCTTCCAAGCATTCTCTGGACAGCTCTTCCCATTCTGAGCACCTCCACGTGGTGCTTGCTGTCAACACCCTAACAAATAGTTGTCAATCATAGTCTTCTTCTATAAAAGAGTGCACACATTCCTGTGTGGCCTCTACACATCCTCTGTGCGCAGGCCATGTGTCAGATAACTTCTGTTGTTGACCCCATAGTCAGCTGTGCTCTCTGTTACTTAGTAGATGACACAGGCCCCAGGACCCGAGACCACTAGTCGTATTTGTTTCCTGTTATAAGAAATAACCACAGCTGGTCTGAGAAGATGTTTCAGTGGGCAAGAACACTTGCTAAGTTTGAATCCCTAGCATGCATGAAAAAGCCAAGTACGGCTGTGTTTTCCTGTAACCCCAGCAGGGGGTCAGACACAGGCAGATCTTAGGACCTCCATGGCCGGCCAGCCTGGATAACACAGTGAGCTCCAGAAGGGTAAGAGACCCTGTCTTAAAAAGTAAAATTGACAGCAATATAGATAGAGACGTTAATGTCCTTTTAGACTCTGCAGTATGCTCACAAGTAGTATACATACGCACGTGAAAAGGAGGGCACACACCACATGAAAAAATACAGTCAGGAAGGAATGAGGGAAGGAAACGCCATGTCTGTGCCAGTTGTGGCCACTCATGCTTGTAATTTCAGCATTTGGGAAACTGAGGCAGGAAGATCACAAGTTCAAGGCCTGTTTGGAATACCTAGTGGGCTCCTGTTTTAGAAGAAGGGGAACGGGACAGGAGGGAAGGAGAGCAGAGCAGAGAAAGATTTGGTTATTTTCCTCTTCCCCCGTTTTCAAAGCCATGACCCGCCATGTCTTTCCTATGTTGTATCGCTGTCCCATTTTCCACGTTGACATCCCCGACCCTGACCACAGGAATTGTCTCTGTGTTTGAAAATCACGTGATTAGAGGGTCTTCATCAAGGGGCTTCTTACTACATACATAATTTCTTCACAGGGTCCAAGGACTCAGGGGTGGGCACAGTTGGCAGGCTTCACTGTAAAACCACCTTTACCAAGGCCCACACTGCTAGTAAGGTCATCTTCTTCCAAGACCTGTATCCAGACACTCTGCCCTATGCCCTTGCCCAATCCACTCTCCGGTGGTTCCAAATCAGCCCCATTCATCCATCACTCAATGGGGCAAATTAAATAGCTAATGAATCAGCTCATGCCTGAGTCTCCCCAAGCCAGCCACACCCTGGAAACAAGCTGCAGAGATTTACAGAAAGAGCAGGCTTTAAAGATGTCGAGTCTTGGATTTGAGCGCCAGCTCTGCCCTTCACCTTGGGCAAATTGCTCAACATTTCTCAACCTCCCTTGGCTCACCTGTGAGGACACCCAGGGATGATTTTCCATTCAGAGAGTTGTGGAGGCCTCATAGGACTAAACTCAAAGTGCCTCACATAGCCCAACTTCAGGAAGCATGAAACCAGTCATGGCTGCTATCACGGGCTACTCATCCCCCATGGGGCGTTTGGAGGCCACAGCACACAGAGATGTGCTTGCACCTCCTAAGGTAAGAACAATATGACTGTAAAGCAAAATGGGTTCTGGGGATGTGTCAGCCAAAAGACTAGGAGCCTGGCTTCCATCAGCCAAAGGGGCAGGGGCTTGTGATCTCACCAGACTACAGGAAGGGGACCTTGGAGTCACAGCATCTACTCAGGAGCTGCAGACCTGACATGTCTCTAGGTAAAGCTTTGGGGCTATTTTGAGAATGTTTACAATCAGCTGTGTAAAACCTGACCTCAGTTTCCTCATCCTGAAAGTGGGAATAACAGTTATTAACTTTCCAAGAAGATGATAGTCCTGAGCAGATAAACTTTTCTGGTGCTCCTGAAGGGAGATATTATATTGTCTGCCTGGCTTTACAGACAGAGCAGCTGAAGCTGAGACCCAAAAAACTTACTTCCTTAAGTCCACAGGCTACTGCAGTGATGGTGCTGCTGTCAAATATGAGAGCAATGACAGTGGCCCCTAGAGTGAGACTTGTGTCTGTGGCCTGGACTGTAGTGCAGAGGGAGTGGAGGGCTCCTTTATGTCTTCCCCACCATTCTGCTGTCCTCCCCCTCTCTGTTGCCCTCCCCTTTCTGCTATCCTCCCCCCTCTGTCGTCCTCCCCCTTTCTGTTGTCCTCCCCTTTCTGCTGTCCTCCCCCTCTCTGCTGTCCTCCCCCTTTCTGTTGTCCCCCCTTTCTGTTGTCCTCCCCCTTTCTGTTGCCCCCCTTTCTGTTGTCCCCCCTTTCTGTTGTCCTCCCCTTTCTGCTGTCCTCCCTCTTTCTGTTGTCCTCCCCCTCTCTTTGCCCTCCCCTTTCTGCTGTTTTCCCCCTTTCTGTTGCCCTCCCCCTTTCTGTTGCCCTCCCCCTCTCTGCTGTCCTCCCCCTCTCTGTTGTCCTCCCCCTTTCTGCTGTCCTCCCCCTCTCTGATGTCCTCCCCCTCTCTGATGTCCTCCCCTCTCTGTTGTCCTCCCCCTTTCTGCTGTCCTCCCCCTTTCTGCTGTCCTCCCCCTCCCACCCTTGCTTCCTCCTCTTCTCCCCAACAGCCAGGGCAACTCTGGCTTCTTTATCACTTTTCTGCTTTTTGCAAGGCCTCACTTGTTACCCAGAATACTTTGCAAAGCCATCCCCACCGCCTTCCAGGCCCTTCTAGATCTGCTCTGCCCCTCTCTGGTGCCCAAAGCTACCCTGTCTTGTCATCCTCTCCCCTCTGTTGAGCATTCCTGAAATGCACCCACAAACCTCAGGGCCTTGCCCTAGCAGGCCCTCATCCTGGTCCCCTCAGGGGACATCACAGGGCCCTGTCCCCACTTGCTGCCAAGCCCAAGCCTAAAATCATCTTTTTCATATGTCCTCCTCCAAAGCCACCATCTATAAATACTTCATGTGACCAGTCTTTTTTTAATTTTTTAAATTTTTATTTATTTTTCCTTTCTTTTGTGAGACAGGGTCTCATATAGCCCAGGCTGGTCTCGAACTTACAACATAGATAAGAATGACTTCCTGCCTCCACTTCCCATTTACTGGAATTACCCATGTGCTCCTTCACACTGGATTTACACTGTGCTGAGATTGAACTGGGGCTTCCTGGATGCTATGCTCTATCAACTGAACTACATTCTCAAACCTATCCCCAAGCCCACCTTGCCATTCCCCTTATCCTATTTCATCTAAATATGCACCATATCTTACCAATGAGGATCTGGTATCTCTGCTCAGCATCTTCCATCCCCACCTCCACCCAGCCAGGAAAAGCAAGCCTATTTCCTGCCCTCACTGCTGAGCCCCGGCTGCAGAGAGCAGAGCCAGCCCATAGCAGAGTTGACCCATAGCAGGTGCTCTCTGTACATTTGCTGCAAAAAGCATAGATTATCCGGCTCCCCTGGGTGCACCATGGTGCACTGGGGGAGTTCAAGAGGCACCCAACTGAGCCCAGTAGGGAGGCCAATGGGGCTGAGCTGTTCTGAAGGAGGAACTACAGGGGTTGCTGACAGCTGCCCCTGGGCCCCTGGAGGGCACAGCTAGATAGACTCAGACCTTCCCCCTCCTCCTCCTGGAGCAAGCAGACTGTACTAAGAATAATGTGAACTGAATCCCCACCTGGAATAGGAAGTGGCACGGGGTGGGGGGGGGGGGGGGGACCTGAAGGCCATTTTCAAAGCCTGCTTGTAGTAGCTTTCTTTATGTAAAAAGATGAAACAAATTTGGGGCTGGGAATCTTTCCCGTGTAGAAGAAGCTCAAGACTACAGCAATAGACAGAAAGCAAAATAAAGCAAGAGCATCAGAAAGACATGGCAGAAATCAGAACACACACACACACAAACCAAGACAAGTAACAAGGAAGCTGAGAATGGTGCTAGCACAGCTCAGAGCAAGCCCTGTGGACCGGAGCCCATTGACCCTTGGGAAAGAATAGCAAAAAAACCTGAAGTGTTTCCTGACTATTCCATGGCTTGGGCAGACCCTACAGAAATGACCATCAATGTAATGATCAACTTTAAGAACAAAAGCTCATCAGATCTTTTGAACCAGCTAAAGTCCCAGAGGTTTTCATACTGGCTCAATCAACAATATCTAGCACCACCAGAAAGGTGATTAAAACCGTTTGATCATGGGCATGCACACAAAAGGAAAAGAGGTTTGTGTCAGCTCCCATTGTCAATGGGACTTCAGGCCACCATAGTAGCAGAGACTCTTCCCAGCGCAGCCAGGCAGAACCAGAAGGAGAGATATCCTTCACAGGACAATACCATAGCTCTACCCTACAGGCCAAAGGTTCCACCACCTTCCAAACACTACCACCACCAGGTGAGGATCATAATTCAAATGCATGCACCTGTGGAAGACTTCCCACTCAAACCAAAGCACATACTTCACAGAGCCACCACATGGTCTCAATTCACACACACAGTCATAGTCACACACATAATCCTCCAACAGTCACAAGTACTGCTACATACACATTCAACTCTCTTCCACATTAATTTATATACCTGCACACACACCTGCTGGCACCCTCACTCTCAAACGCACACTCATAAGCAGGCCATAAAGACACACATCTGATAGAAAGTTAGGAGACACCTTCCTGCATTTTCCAAACACACATGGGTCATTTTTGTCTGATTGTGAGATACCTGAGGACAAGGGTCTGTCCTGGGATTACTGAAAAATGTCAGCGCAGCCTGAGCATGTCAATGTCCTGTGAGTGTCGCCTGTACAGCTGTGTCCCATATGCGCCGAAGCTCTTCACATTCATTTGGGGTAAGAATTGATATCCTTATTTTACTAAAATGGAAATTGAGGCTGAGAAAGGTAAATAGCCATCACAAGGTCATGGCATGAGGGAAGAAAAGCCAGGATTTCCCTGATTAGCGTAACTCAAGAGCCATAGCCCTCAATACCATGTGCCTGCCAGGTATTGGAAGACTAATAAGTATTGGCCAAAGCCAACTCTCCCTATGGTCTCCTTTTTGAAAGAAAATTAAGACCCTCAGACATAAAACGCCTCCAATCTAAAACTTAGAGGAAGAAATCGGGCTGATACGGTGTGACCCCAAACGTCTTCAAAAGGACAAAGGGATGGATGCCTAACTCTGGGAAAACCAGGGAGCGTGTGGCTCCCTCTCTGTTCCCTACACACTTACGCATGTGCACACAGGCCACACACACATACACAGCTAACACAGAGAGAAACACACACTCACACATGCCCCACACACTCATTTCTCACAAGCATAAAGCATACTTTCATTCACACACATACACACACACACACACACTGACAAACTACCACATGTTCCTTTACACTCACACTCAACACATGCCCAAGCTGTGATTTATATTTCTTGCCACTGTGTCAATGTCAAAATACCTGACAGAAACAACTTCAGCGAAGAAAGATTTAATTTGGCTCACAGATTCGAAGGAATTTCGGCCAAAGGCTCCTTCGGTCCTATCTCAGCCAAGTACTAACTGACACGTTTCTTCTCCTGTGGCTATAGCATGGAAAGCCAGTGGTAGGGCTGTAAAAATGGGCATCTTGAAGACTCTAATCTACATGCTCAAAAAATGAACGGAGAAAGAACACAGGCTTGATGGTGCAACTCTTGTTCGCCTACTGTTTGACTTCTCACAGGAAGCCTTCGGAAGGGTATTTTGTCCCCTCGTTGGCCAGTTCCTCATTGAGAAATTCAGCTCCTAAAGTGATGATGGAACTTTTTTTTTTCAATATCCACTTCCAGGTTTGTGTTTACTTCTTCATTCATTTGGAAAAGCAGAACGAATTTCCAAATTCTTACCAAACACCTCTGCTGAGCCCTGAAGACTGTCCCCAGACCCTGACAGTTAGATTGCTTCTTGGAGCCATGTAGCAGAGAGTTCTATGCCTCCATCTCCTCTTCCTCTCCTCTCCTCCTGCATAATAACCCACTCTGTGGGGTTTATAAGCCCCTTAAGGTTCCATTACATATGATGAAACAAAATAATAAAATCTATCAGAATTAGGAAGGAATGTAATGCCACCCCACGTTGATACCGTATCAACCTCCGGAAGTAAATAGACTAATCTTAATGCCAGGAACTTCCTTATAGCATAGCCTCCTTGGAGACCAAAAAAAGAAAACACTGTCACTTGTTCTGGTGACCCTGGGAGAGGCCACTCAACGTTACCTTCTACATCTAGTCCATCTTCCAGGCCCTCTGCCTTCTATCCTTTGAGTGACTATGGGCCAAATCTCCTCCTCCCTGCTGGTCCCCTCATCCTTCGCTGCAGTTCCCTGCTTACCACCGTTGTATTCCTGCCATGCTTTGCACAACTGAACTATGTCCTCCCTACCTCTGCCCATGTTCATTTTCTCCCTCTGTAAGCTCCTACTCACGCCGAGACCCAGCACTACTCAGCATGAGTATCTGCAAAGGCCCAAACTCTACTAAGCCCTTGAGGAGCCCCATGCACCACCGTCTGCTCTCATTACCTTGAGTTGAAAATAAACATCTGTTGACCAGTCTGGCTCCCACAGTGGACTCTGTGTCCTGAGAAAACAGACACTGGCTCTGGGTCTTCACTAGGTCCCATGGTCCAGCACAGGAAGCATTTTCTCAAGCCTCACTCCACACACTTCACTTGTTCTCCTTACCTGAGTTAAGCCTCACCCAGCGAAGCAGGATCTAGAGGTAAGTTCAAAATTACTGACTCTGTCAGTCACGGACATTTAGGGAATGACAGGTAGTGGAGTGGAAAATACAGTACTGTGGGCTCCAAGAAGAAGCTGATAGTGGGAATCCCAGAGTGAAATAATTTCAGGGAAATAAGTTGCCTCCACGTGGTCCAGGGTCCTTGAGAATACATGTCTGATGCCCCCCACACCATCCTGCTCACCAGAAATTTATCCGAGAACAACTTTCCTGGAGGTGGGACTCAATTCCTGGTTCACCAAAAGCCCCATGACAACCCTTTTCAAATGATGCACCTAAGCTTGAGCCAATGATCTCATCTAATTTCATTTTAAAAACAAACAAACAAACAAACAAACAAACTATGGAGCTGGTCTTATCCCTATCACTACCACTATGTGGATGAAGAAGTTAAGCAACAGAGAAGCTACATAAGTTGCCCCAAATTGCATGTCAGAGAAGCAAAAGGGCCGCAGTGCAAACCTCTCTCGTCACCAGAAGATTTCCAATGCCTACTAGAGGAAGGGAGGGAAAATGTCACTAAACAGGAACCAGGAACCCCGCCACATGACCTGGGCCTGATCATCATCGTCCTGACCCTTGGTTTCTTCATCATTTCCCTCAGAGCCTGAGTTTACTCATGGCTCAAGAGACTTAGCATCACTTCCTCTCCTGAGGTGTTCCCAGGCACTGCATGTCAGATCGGTCCAAAGCTCGCCTACCACTTCCTCTGTGCCTTCCTAGGATCTCTGATCCTTGTGCATCAGCCAGTCAGTGCTGTGTAACAAGCCACTCCAAAAACTCATTTGCTTTAAACCAGGAGACAGCGGAGAATTTATTAAAGGGACAGATAGCAAATATTCGCCGCTCTACTCACTTCTGATTATGAAACCCAAAGGCAGCTGGAGAACAATATGTAAAGAAATGGGCTCAACTATAGTCTAAGAAAACAGGTTAGCCGTCATGCTCACAGGACATAGTTTTCCAGTTGCTGCTGCAATGAGCCTTACTCATGATCTTGAATCTATAAGCTAGTTAACCTCCCTGCTGATATGGGACAGACTCTACTGAACATGGTTGAGATGTTGCATGCATTTGTACCCACCTGGCCAAGTACTCGACGTTAGCTAACCTAAGATTTTATTTACATAGCAGGGAGTTCCCTTGCTATCAGCTAAAGATGATTGAGTCTGGGTCCATCATCAAGGTGGTTGCCTAGGTTTGTTCTTCAAAAATGTAAGCTTTCTAGGTATAATGGAAGCAAAGACAATCAAGGCCATAGCTCCAAAGTGTCCCATTATTATTTCTACATCTGACAAATGCACATGGTAAAACCGGTCCAGATTCGACAGTTAGAGAGATGGTTTCCATCTCTTGGTATAAAGAGTCAGAAGTCCCACTGCAGAGGGTGCAGACATTTTGCAGCCTACAGGACTGGCCATTTCTCATCTTCCATTGCACACAGTGGTCTCTGAGACATATACATATATGCTACTAGGTCTCTCTCTGTCTCTGTCTGTCTCTCTGTCTGTCTGTCTCTCTGTCTCTCTCTGTCTCTATCTCTGTTTCTCTCTGTCTCTCTGTGTCTCTCTGTGTCTCTGTCTCTGTCTCTGTCTCTCTCTCTCTCTCTCCCTCTCTATCCTTTTGGGCAGCAAACACTGTGAGGAAGGGATTCTAACTCTGATAGAATTTTGTATCTCCAGCATCTACATGTACCTAGCTAGGATGGAGTCCACAGTCCATCTGTCTCCATCACCACCACCTCTGCCTTGGTCCAAAGCACAGCCCACTCTCATCCACGCCCACAGTCTTCTGATTAATCTCTCGAACTGCTCTGTTTTCCTACAGCCAGTCTCACTTCCCCTGCCAGGAAGACTGTAAATCCAAACTCAATTCCATGAACTCCTCACACACCACCCCCAAATTAAAGCTCCCTAGTGGATCCCCACTTCCTCTGTCATTACACCTTTAACCTCTAATGTGACATCATGGTACCAACTCCTACCTGCCCTTCCTGCCCTTTCTCATGCAACGTCCCGTCTGTATTCTTCCCTATCTGGAAAGGCTCATTCCTAACCCTAGAGCCTTTGCACTGCTGTCCCCACCGTCCGCTCAGCCCTTCCATCTCACTTTGCTAACTGGTTTCCAGATCACAGCTCCAGCATCCCTTTCTTGAGTGAGCCTTTTCTAACTCGCAAGTTGGAGTCAGTTTTCTTTACTGCTCACTCTCCCAAGACCTGACTCCTTTCCTTCGATAAGCTCTCGTTTGTAGCACTCATTCCAGTGAACCTGAGACTGCTCTCCCTCTTCCCTCATGAGTTCCAAACTCCGATGGACTCACCATGACATTCATAGCCACCACAGCTGGAATGCTTGAGCAGGCTTAAGCACTCAACAACCCTCTAGGGGATCAGGATAACTGTGTATATGGGAACTTCTATCCATCTTATGTTTGTGGATTCAGATGGAGCTCTAACTGCAGGGCTGCGGTTCACATGGTCACTAGGGGCTTGAGTGGTGTTCACATTGGTTAGACAAGCAGGTTGGGCAAGGCAGGCCAAAGGTGCCTGGAGGGGAGCCAGATACTCTTACCCTGATTCTGTCATTTCCGATCCTGGTGCATCAGTGCTGGTCAACACTGGCAGAAAAGCCAGCAGAGGGCACAGCTGGGAGCCACTCAGGTTTGGCATCCAAAATCCCAGGCTACAACTCTGGTTCTGTTTTCCTGAATCTGGGACAAATAACCTCTCCATGGTCACTGTGTCATAATCTGTAAAATGGGAACAAAACTAGGTGTTTCCCTTACCACATCAATATAAAATGCCAAGGAAAGAGCTGATGAGAAAAGACGCTGTAATAAGAGCTGCCAGTCATATATGCTCATTGAGACTGCCGAAGACAGGACTGACAACTCTCCCATTTTACAGATGAGGAAGTCAAGGTTCAGAGCAGTCAGGAACTAGCCCTAGGTGGGTAGTAGAATGGGGATCTGGGATTCCACTCAGGTCACAGTCTTTTCTTCTAGTCCTTGTTACCACTCAAGGAGATGCAGTCATCCAGGACACAGAAATGTTATAGTCTGGTTTCCAGTGATGGCTCCACAAAACGAAGGTCAGATAAGCCTTCTTCCTTACATCTGTCTACCTTCCCAACCAATTGGCAACATAGAGCCCTCATGACCCTGTCATGACCCTCACACCAACCACTACTGTTTCTTCTCTTCCTGGCTTTGACCAAGCAACGTCATCTTCCTAAAACTTGGGGCCTCCCTTTCCATAAAACAGATCTAATTGTCACATCTCCCTCCTGAGGTCATAGCGGGGAGGGGGAATGGAGGGGCAGCTAACTGAGGCCCTGTGGTACACTATGTGATAGCACACTGTAAAAGACTCGCTCATCAGTGCTCACATCAAAGGGTCTGCAGGGCAGGACATGGCCAGGTCTTTTGGGAGTGGCTGTCCCTGTAGGTTGTCCCACCCAGAGGCCACTTTGTTTCTGTAATGGTCTACTCATTCTGAAACCCAGGATCCCACAGAGTCAACCAGGCCCTGCTTGCTTGGTTGCTTCTCTCTTCTGGTTGGTTAGTTGCTTGCTTGCTTGCTTGCTTGCTTGCTTGCTTGCTTGCTTGCTTGCTTGCTTGCTTCCTTTCTTGTTAGAGAAAAGGATCGCCAAAAAAGGTTTCTCCTAAATTTTAAGCATTTTTGTTTTTTCTTTCTTCCCCTACCACCTTTTCTTCTTAGATGCTTGCATGGAATTTCAAATGGCATCATCACTTCCGGTCCCTGACCATGCCTCCTATCTTATCCTATGCCCAGCTCCGCTTTTCAAATCATGGGCTGCAGCCACCCAGACTCCAAAACCACAGCTCTCCTTTGAGACCGGATCATGCGGCATCTGAGGGCTCTTTGGCCTTGGAGTGGCAATGCAAGCAGGCTGGGACTCTGATTGTTTTTACTGTAAACTATTCATTCCTAATGCCCACGGTACAGCCTGCCCTCGCCACCCAGTGTTTCCTTGTGGTCAAACCCACCTACTCCTACCTCTGTGTCCCAGAAACACTCAAAACCAGGACAACCAAGGTCAAACCACGGGCAGGCAGAACACCAACATGAGCAACTCATGGTTTCCAGCCTCCTCCTAATTTCTTTCACGTCATCAGGAGGCATCACATTAAGAGAGTGACTTTGAAAAGGAACCTCCATAGGTCTCAGCCAATACTCTCCCTGCAGTATAAAATGGCCTTTCAGCAGACAAGAAAGAGAGCATAATTCAATTATGCAAAAGGCAAGACTATTCAAGACAAAATACCACAGAAGATAAAAGCACCATTCAAGGGTGGGCACACACTAAAAAGACTCTTTGGTCTTGAGTTTGCCTGGTGTTGGGGCCAAGCCAACATGGTTCTTCAAAACGGAGTTAACTAAGAGGCAATGGTTCATTTTATAGGGTTGGTTATTTATTTTAACAAAGTTCAAGTGATGTGCCTACATGTTTGGGGACCACTGCAAATAAGTCCTTTACAAATTTAGTTGGTTGTTAGGGAACACCTGGTGGAAGTAACTTACAGAAGGAAGGGTCAATTCTGGCTCGTGGTGCAGGGGATACGGTCCACCACGTTGGGGAAGGCACAGCAATAAAAGCTTCTGGCAGAAGCAGCAGGAGTAGAAGACGGCTTTTTACACTGGTGTGGCAGTCAGGAACCAGGGTTCTGTGCAGAATCCAGGTCTGGCCGTTACCCATAAGCCCTTTACCCCGTCTGGGTAGGCTCAAGGTCTTAGAGGTTCTACAGCCTCCTAAACCAGCATCCCACCCTCTGGGGACCACCTACCTATTCTAACACATGAAGAATCTATGAGGGATGTCTCACTTTTAAACTTTAATGTTGACCAATATCATCATCACCACGAGAACCCCATCAGGCTGATTAATACCTCTCTCTCACAAATGAGGAAACTGAGGCACAAAAAAATCCCATTATTTACCCAGAGTCATGCAGTCCCTGGTGGTGGACCTGAAATTGAAATCAGTCTGGCTTGAAAATTCATCCTTGCTACCGATCTGATTTGTAATAACAAGAATAAAATAAAATGTCATTTTTACAGTTTCAGCCATTTTAGCCCTATAAATGCATAAGCTCCTATGAAGACTAAGTAATCTTCAACACTTAACCTAGAGAAGATTCATCTTAAGAAGCATCGTCAAGACAGCAGGGACCTGTCATCTGAGAACAGCTTATAAACTTGAGGATGGCAGTCATCATCTTGCACGTCTAACTCAATCCTTAAGCATCTGCATTCTTCTCTGCCTGGACCATAGCCTGAGCAGTCACCAGCAAGGCAGTTGTGGCCCTTCCTGACAGAGCTGACAGTCTAGATAGCATCCCAACCCTTGGCAAGTTCACCCAGGTGACAGGTGACAGGTGCAAGCCAGTTTGCTGTAGGAAGAGCAAAGCAACATCTAACTCCAGATTCAGAGGGGAGTGACACCTGAGCTGAGGCATGACAAAGAAGAGCCAGACAGATGACAAGATCAGGGAAGTGAGGAAAATGTTCAAAGGGCATATGGAGTTTGGGCAAGCGATATTGAATCATGAATTCATGATCAATCAAGAATCATTGTCTACATGTTTTAACCTTACCAAGAACCGTATAGCTTATAAAATGGGGTAGGGGTCTTTAATTCAAGCCAAGTACGTTCTATCAGCTGGCACGCAGCATCCACAAGACAGGTGACCTCTGCAGCAACCTTTCTCCTGGGAGCCTGAGATAGCATCCCTTTCCCTGGTCACCTCCTTGGACTCTTACTGAGAAAAATGCATCATTCTTTCAGGTCCTCTTTTTGGTTCCTTCCCCAGTGCATGTGTGAGCAACCTATAGAGCCTCAGAGGGTTCTGTGTTGAGAACCAGGCATCCCAGAACCCTGTACCAAATGTTTTCTGGCAAGTTCTTGTGCGTTTGCCAGGAGCCTCTAGACTCTCAGTTCTCAATTTCAATTGGCGACAAGTGGCTTTCTTCGCTGACCTGACTCCTCTCCATGCCTCATAAGAGAAGTTGATGAAGTTGTTGTTTCAGCCACACCAAGGAGGGGGGAGGAGTAGCTGTGACAAGGGAGCCAAGCATGAGCAGGGAAGGTCCGACCACGTGACAAACTACACTGTAGGGTTTTACCTACTGTCTTAGTCGGGGTTTCTATTCCTGCACAAACATCATGACCAAGAAACAAGTTGGGGAGGAAAGGGTTTATTCGGCTTACACTTCCATACTGCTGTTCATCACCAAGGAAGCCAGGACTGGAACTCAAGCAGGTCAGGAAGCAGGAGCTGATGCAGAGGCCATGGAGGGATGTTCTTTACTGGCTTGCCTCACCTGGCTTGCTCAGCCTGCTTTCTTATAGAACCAAGACTACCAGCCCTGAGATGGTCCCACCCACAAGGGGCCTTTCCCCCTTGATCACTAATTGAGAAAATGCCTTACAGTTGGATCTCATGGAGGCATTTCCTCAACTGAAGCTCCTTTCTCTGTGATAACTCCAGCTGTGTCAAGTTGACACAAAACTAGCCAGTACAATTGACCCCTTGTCAACTTGACACACAAAAACATCACTAGTAAGCCTCAACCCTTACAATCTTATTCATCCCCATTCTAAATAACTTTAAAAGTCCCACAGTCTTTACATATGCTTAAAATTTCAATCTCTTTAAAATATCCATCTCTTTTAAAATCCAAAGTCTTTTTACAATTAAAAGTCTCTTAACTGTGGGCTCCACTAAAACAGTTTCTTTCTTCAAGAGGGAAAATATCAGGGCACAGTCACAATCAAAAGCAAAAGTCAATCTCCAACTGTCCAATGTCTGGGATCCAACTCACGATCTTCTGGGCTCCTCCAAGGGCTTGGGTCACTTCTCCAGCCAGGCCCTTTGTAGCACACGAGTCATCCTCTAGGCTCCAGATGCCTGTACTCCACTGCTGCTGCTGCTCTTGGTGGTCATCTCATGGTACTGGCATCTCCAAAACACTGCATGACCCCTTCAGTCCTGGGCCATCAATTGCAACTGAGGCTGCACTTTCACCAATGGCCTTCCATGGCCTCTCACTGTGCCAAGCCTCAGCTGCTCTGCTCAACTCCTTCATGCCTTCAAAACCAGTACCACCTGGGTGACCCTTACACATTACCAAGTCCAGCCACAGCACAAGGTACAACTTTGGCTATATCTGGAACACAGCCACTGTGCTTTCAGAAAATACTTCCCAGAAGATGTCACCTCAATGATGCTGGTCTCTTCTTAATCACCGCTAATTTCTTAGCTCCAGCTAACCAGCATCAATAGTCCCAGTAATGCAAAGTTTTTGCTTTAGTAGTTCTGGTATCTTGTTAATCACAGCTGATTCTTCAGCCCCAGCTAACCAGAACTACAGAATCTTCACAATCAAAACAGGAATGGCCCTGAAAAGAGTCTTTAATTTTCCCTCTGAAATTTCACACACCAGAGCTCCAACTTCTGCAGTGTTCTCAACATTATCTTCCAAGCTCCTACACAACATCCGACAGAGGTCTTAACAATGGATGGATCTTCAAGCCCAAAGTTCCAAAGTCCTTCCACAGTCCTCCCCAAAACATGGTCAGGTTGTCACAGGAATACCCCACTCCACTGGTACCAATTTGTCTTAGTAGTCAGGGTTTCTATTCCTGCACAAACATCATGACCAAGAAACAAGTTGGGGAGGAAAGGGTTTATTCGGCTTACACTTCCATACTGCTGTTCATCACCAAGGAAGCCAGGACTGGAACTCAAGCAGGTCAGGAAGCAGGAGCTGATGCAGAGGCCATGGAGGGATGTTCTTTACTGGCTTGCCTCACCTGGCTTGCTCAGCCTGCTTTCTTATAGAACCAAGACTACCAGCCCTGAGATGGTCCCACCCACAAGGGGCCTTTCCCCCTTGATCACTAATTGAGAAAATGCCTTACAGTTGGATCTCATGGAGGCATTTCCTCAACTGAAGCTCCTTTCTCTGTGATAACTCCAGCTGTGTCAAGTTGACACAAAACTAGCCAGTACACCTACCTAGTCTTCACAGCACCCCTACAAGGCAAGAGCTGTGATCATTGCTACTTTTGCAACAGAGAGTGTTGACATCCCAGAAAACTGAGTGACCTGCCTATGGTTCCCCCTACTAGCCTAGGATATCACTGGCCCAGCACACTGACTGATAAATTGTATTCTTTCTGAGGTTCCCGAACCCAGCCTACGTGTGTGGTGGCCTGTCTGATGCAGCTCCAGGCCTGGTCTTCGACATCATAGTAAGTGCCTCTGAGCATTTTCACATGTACACACCTCCTCTTGGGTACTCTTTCCTCCAGTGTCTGATTGCAGTGCCCGAGAAAACCCTGTGTTTCTCTGCATCGTGTGTGTGTGTGTGTGTGTGTGTGTGTGTGTGTGTGTGTGTGTATGTGTGTGTGTGTGTGTGAGAGAGAGAGAGAGAGAGAGACAGAGAGACAGAGAGACAGAGAGACAGAGAGAGAGAGAGAGAGAGAGACAGAGAGAGAGAGAGAGAGACAGAGACAGAGACAGATTCAGAGACAGAGAGAGAGGTATGGGATACATGTTACAGGGGTGGGCATATACACCACAGTGTGTGAGTGTGCATGCTTGTGTAGGCATACACAGAAGCCAGACAAGGACATGAAGTACTTTTCTATATTGTTCTCTGCTTTAGTCCCTGTGGTTGCAGGCACACATACCCATTCCTGGATTTTTATAAGGATTTGTGGGATTTGAACTCAGGACCTCACACTTGTTATGCACAGGTCGGCCCCAAGGCTGAGCCTTTGAAGCAAGCCTCTATGACATCATCCTGGACCATGGACTCTCACCTCTCTTGCTGTCTCATGTGAATGTTTCATTACTGAGTGACTCATAGGTACTTAGCTCACAGTGTACTTGTCTCTCCATGGGATTAGAAGCTCCCTAAGGGCAAGGCTTACCCATCTAGCCTATGACAGCCCTGTAGGCCCATGCCCAGTGTCACCTACACCCAGTCCCTCTCTAGCCAGAAATCCCTTCCTGTTTGGCTAGACTGACCCCATGGAGATGGGAGTGCCATGACCGGGGGGCACAGTGAATGAGATGACCCCTTCCAATAGCTTGCTAGAGCTGAAGAAGCAGATGTTGTACCAGGATGACTCAGGCAACCAAGATCTATGTTCTTGTAATTCTGGAGGCTGAAGTCCAAGAGCAGAGTGTAAGCAGGCTTGCTTTGACTCTCCTGGGCTGCCTCATGGCTGGCTCCTTCCTGTGTTCTTCTATAGGAAGTCTGGATTCAAGTTCCCTCTTTTGATGAAGAGCCCAGTTCTTGGATTAATATACCTCCCCAAGAGTCTCAGTAAGCATTACGACCCCAATGATATCAGTAAACATTACATAGTTCTTTAAGGGGCCTGTTCCCCAGTACAGGGACATTCTGAAGCCACAAGGATTCTTACTTCAATATATAATTTGAAATTCGTTAATTCAGCCTACAGTACATCTCAGCTTCCCTCTTTACTTCTGTTCCCATTGTCACCCACACACGAAATTAGACTCATTAAAGAGCAGGTTGGGAATATCCAAAATGCCAAGTCCAAGTGTCCAATGGCTGGTCCCAGGGTCCCCAGAAAGAGCCTGCAGCAAATACTGTCTGCTTTGATAATATTCTATGTGTCCACACTCATCACTGTCACCCAAGGCTGACCAGGAGAATGCTGAAAGGCACAGGATACAAGTGTTTTAAGGAAGCCATGTCCTTCACTGGCCAAGGAGGCCAGGCCAGTTCTCAGGCTTCACCAGAAGGCAGGCCTCTGGAGTTGCTTAGCAACTTCCATGCCAGATGTTCCTAGCCACCCACAGAGCTTCTGAAAGCTTCTCTTCATGCAGCCTTGGCACTTCCAGGAAAGGGAGGAAAATACCAAACAACTGATTGTCTTCTTCTAGTCACAAATTTGATAAAGGAAGAAACTATCCCTCTACTACCAGGACCCAGGGACTGGTCCCCACCCCAACCCCACAGCTTCTCTCCCTCTGCACAGTACAATTGAAATCCACCTCAAGACTATCCACTATGAGAACATGAAGTCCTTCCACAGCTCACCACATCTGCAAAATCAAGGTCACCCTCCATCCACATCGAGGTGATCAAAACCCTCTGCCTATGTCCCAGATTTAGGTCCCTGTGGCAAACCAGATGATTTAGGTTCAAATCCTATCTGTGAAATGTTCTAGCCATGTGACTTTGGAGAGTTTAACTAGCTTCCACATAAGTTAGGGTTTGGGTGAAAAATGCCCCGCCACCCCCCCACCCCCCACGAACATGTGTTTAAACAATTGGTTCTTAATTGGTAGCTCTGTTAGAAGAAGGTATGGAACTTTGGGGAGGTGGAGACCAGCTGGAGGAAATATGCCTCTGTTTATAGTCTGGCTCCACTTCCTGTCCTATATCTGTTCGCTGGTACCCAGAGATGTGAGTAAACACCATGGGAATTCTCCCCCCACCGTGACTTCCCCACCGTAAGGAATCCTCCAACTCTTATGTTACGTCTTATGAGGTAATTGCTCATAGCGACAAGAAAAGTTAGTAATATGTCATGTTCCAGTGTTATAACCCATAAAATATTAACCACAACAGTATTTTCTTTATAGCATTGTAACACAGATCAAATCCGTTGATGTGTGTGACGCATACAGAATAGTCTCTAGACTATATTACACTGCATGTAGACCTTGGTTAACTTAATCACACAGAGGCCCCATCCTTCAGCACATCCCACAGGAGGTGACAAGCTTTCCGAAGGATCCACAGGGACAAGGCATCATTCCTGTCAGAAACAGGCTTGCAGACCCAGGCCTTGAAGGGCAAGGAGGCACTTCCCATTGAAGTGGGTGTGGCGGTGCAGGAATCAGTCATGGGCACAGGATGATTGGAGGTTGGAAGAGTGTGATGTGTCTGGGCCGGTCCAGATGAATGTTGCTGGAACCGGAAGTGGGAAGTGGGCCCCTACCCCTGCTTTCAGCAAACAGAGAGTCAGTGGTGGGTCCCAAATGCAAGGGGAGGTCAGAGAACTTACATAGATAACAAAAGAAAGAAGGAGATACTGATCCTGGGCTCTAGGCAGTCCCTGCTGAGCTTGGGATGTGGGAGTGCCTTCCGGAGAGGAGGAGTTCAATGGGATGAGGAAGGCCTGAGGCCTTTGCTGTGGGAGGTGAAGGAAGGATCTTCCAGTCTTTGAGAAGAAGAGAGTAAGCCCCTGGGAGAGCCGCTGATGGCCCAGCTGTAGGAACGTGTGCACAGGTGCCAAGGACTGGGAAATGGGAACAGGGAAGGAGGGGAGCAGAGAGGGCTCCAGGCCCAGGATTTGTATCATCATCCAAGATGTAATGGGCTGAGTAGAAAAACTTCTAGAAGGGCTAAGATAGTATTAAAGGTTATCTTTTAGAAAGAACCCTGATGAATTCCCTATCAGCAGAGAAAAGAATGCTGCTGGAAGAGGTTGGGGGTGGGGGTTGTTCCTGATAAGACCTCATCCATGACAATGGAAAGGACAAGCCAGCCACAATAGAAAAGAAGACAGGAAAGGGACAGCATGACAGGAAGGCATGATGGCCTGTGGACTGCCTGAGTTGATGGTGTCTGACAGACAGGGATGTCCAGGCAGAAGGCAGGTAACTCCGGTTGCTGGAAGAGACAGAATTCGACTACTTGGCCACTGGGATAGGAAAGAGTCTCTGGGATAAGGGTTATCATCAGAGGAGGAGGGCTCTGGCTTAGAGGTAGCAGCATGATGTTGGGGACCTCAGCAGGGATGATAAGGAGGAAAGCCAAGGCAGAAGGGCTACCCCCTAGGTAGTTTCGCTCCTCTGCCAAAGGCTCAGCCCCTGGCAGGAAGCCCCTCACAGCTTCACTTTCTAGGAGTTTGTTTGTTCCTTCATGTTTATTTCCATGGTACCAGGGACTGACCCCGGGTTCTTGTGCTTGGTAGGTAAGCATTCTACCACCAGGCTACTTTCCCTAGCCTTGAGTTTCTGGAGTCTAGCAAACACTCGGTCTTCAGGTTCAAAGCTAGTGTTAGTTTCCTGTTATCCCATCTAGTGTTAGTCCCATCTAGTGGAATATCCACACTTCTGTAAACCTTTCTTCCATTAAAGATGGAGGAAGGAAGGATAGATGGAAGGTAGGTAGAGGGGACAGATAAAGTCACAATGGAAATGGAAACAAGGCAGTCAAAGAGGCAGGAGAAGAACCGGGAGTCAAGGGAGAAATGAACTACATAGCCAGTGGACATATCCTTTAGTTTAAAGGGCGGCTTTGGGTTAACCACTGGAAGGTCAATGATGACCTCAGTGACAGTAGTTTCATATTATGAGGGAATCCATTAGTAGAGGTCAAGGAATGAGGCAGACATAGGGAAGTGAGATGCTTGTTTTATTCCTTTATTTCCTGTGACTTGGAAGCCATGGACATCTCTCCTCTGGGCCTATCAAAGCCCCAAGGCACCTGTCACAAGAACATCTGAGCTGTCTCTTGGTTTTAATAAGGAGCCCAGCTATTTCTGCCCAGCTACATTGGGTGTCACTACCTAGATCTGTCACTCTAGGGTGAGTCAGTTCAGCCTTGACCACACAGCACACACAGCACCAGCCAAGGAGGCATCACCCACACAGAGAAGAGCTATTTATAACCAGCCACAGAGCTGAGCATTTCCGGAGCTGTTGCTGGCGCGGTACTCCTGTCGACTCGGTCAGTCTCACAACAACCTGAGAGGCTGTGCTTTTCTGATCTCTGTTTCTAAAGCAAGAACCTGGAAAAGATGGGTGCCTGAAATAATTTGATATCTTCAGATCCAAATATCTCTTCTTGGCAAAGTCATGAGGGAAGGAGGCAGGAAGGAGAAAGCAGCTAACACTCTTGCTAGGTGTGTGATAGGTTTCAGGGACAGAAGTATTCTCTTACGGGGTTCTGACAGGAACAACACAAAGGAGCTCTATTTTATGGATGGTCCTTCTAAACTCCAAAGGACCATGGTCTTCCCAAATTAATGGCAGAGCACAAGGCTATACGATTTAAACTCAAGCATCCCAGTGACAAGCAAGTCCTCTTTCTCTCGTCTATTGAATCTCCTTGATAATTCACAACTCAAACTAAGGCCTGGGCAGATTAGAATATCCTGATTAAGGCTGATCTATAAGTGTGACCTCTGAAGGTTCAGAGGGACAAGTACTTTGGAATGAAGAAGGGAGGTCTTGTGATGGTCCCATCCCCGGGCTCAGGGGCTGAGTTCTGTGCTTTATAAGTGGGGATCAATGATGCTGCCACCTACTCTTTGTCTTTCCTGCTTCATTCAGTCCTGAGCTGATTTCCAAACCACCCAGAGAATGGCTGGGCTTCTTAGAAAATGAGTCAGTCCCAGGGCATGGAAAAGAAGCTGTTTGTCTTGTTTTCTGGGCCCAAGTAGAGGTCACCCTTGGGCAGCCCTGCAGGTTTCTCAGGTTTAGAGACGTCGGGACTTGTCTACTCTCCCTGGTCAGTGATTATATTGATCATCTGTGTGGAGCCATCACTCCAGGCTCAGCTTGCAGAGACAATGGATGCTCTACTTGGGATCCTCGATAGCACCCCGTGGTGATTTAAATACGCTTGGCTTGGGGAATGGCACTATTAGAAATTGCCATGTTGGAGTAGGTGTGGCCTTGTTGGAGGAAGTGAGTCCCTGAGGGGGTGGGTTTGGAGACCCTTCTCCATGTAGGAGTCAGTTTCTCTTGTTTGCCTTAGGAACAAGATGTAGAATTCTCAGCTTCTCCAGCACCATGCCTGCCTGGACACTGCCATGCTTCCTGCCGTGATGATAATTGACTGAATCTCTGAGCCGGTAAGCCAGCCCCAATTAAATGTTATCCTCTATAAGAGTTGCCTTGATCATGGTGTCTGTTCTCAGCAGTAAAATCCTAACTAAAACAGACCCTATCTCGTACCCGTGGTGACAGTGGGCCATACCTTAGTGTCTTTGACAATGGCATATACAACTCCCTTTCCTAACCAAATACCATGAGTGGCCTGTTCCCAGGAAAGGAATGGGAGTGGTATCTGCTTTACTACAAGGACTATCAAGACAGTCACTCCGGTGAGAATCTGAAGGCACCCAAGTACTTTCCATCAGCCACCATACACGCAGCTGGAGCAATGGGGACAGAACACTGAGTCAGATGAATGTGGGTTCCCATTCTGGTACCACTAGATTGCTATGTGACTTGGAGGGCTGTCGCCTGCCTGGCCTCATATATGAAATAGATTGCTTCCTCCAAGGTTAAACACAGACATGATAAGGTCTTTGAGGACTGTGCAAACACTGAAGACAATTGTGTGTGAGAAGATGCCCTACTCCATGTGTAGCTCCTGTATCCCACTTCTCTGTTGCCTCTTCCATGTGTGAGGTCACAGACCTCACACACACAGGCTCAGCATCTGCAGGATCCCTCCTGACTCCCATATTCATGTGGACATGAATCTTTCTAGATTCTGCCATCAGCCTTTTACTACTCTCCAGCATGGGACAGATTCACCACACTCTTTCCCAGATAAAAACACCTCTAAGAAAAAAACGTTACCCAGCTCGTGTCTCATAATCTCTATGTGGGCTCTGTGGCTGGTCCTTACTTGCTCAGCAAGAAGCTGGCAGGGTCTAGCCTGCACTCGAGTTCTAATCCTAATCTCCATCTTCGTCACATTCTGGTCCATCATGGAGTCCTTTCAAGGGCAGTTGGTTTCCAGAAAGAAGGCTCGGCTGGTTCCCATGTTTTCACAGAGGTTCTTTGGGGTCTCTCAGATATTAGCAGCTACGGAGGGACACCTCATGAGACTCCACTGGACGTTTGTCACGGAGTCCCCCAGGTGCTTTAATCCAGCAGATCTGTACTTCCAGTGGGGAAAGTCTGTACTGGGGACACCTGCCCCACTCTGTCCCCCAGAAGTACTAAAGTGACACTCAGATGTGACAGCTCAATTGGATTATAGAGCTCCTGGAGGCCAGGTGACTTTCCTCCACCAGCTTTCATGGGCTACTGATCTACCGTGTAGACTCAATTGTCTTCCCTGAAGAAACCACTGGTCATTGTACTCAGGGACATTTACTGTCCCTTCCCTGGACCTTAGAAACCAGAGACAGAATGGCTTTCATACTTTTTTTATATTCAATCACACATTCAATTTGACCAGCATTAAGCCCCTCTAATATAAGAAGCATCAGAGGAGGCCTCCTGACAGGCAGGTGCCTTGGAACCAACCCAGGTGCAGTAACCAGAATTTCCCAGGGTGCTTCCAAGCAAATCTCTTGCAAAGAAGGACCATTCTGATTTAGAGTCAGGACTAGGAACCACCAAGCCTAAAGTTAATCAGTAGAAATTAATACTCAGCACCTACTTAGTACCGAAGACAATCACCACAGTTGACCCCTCCACAAGCCAGAAAACTGAGTGTTGGTTTTTGTTGTTGTTGTTGGTAGTGGTGGTGTTTGTTTGTTTGTTTGTTTGTTTGTTTGTTTGTTTGTTTTTTAGCTTTATTGGGATACGGAGGTAGGGAAAGACTATGCTCACAGAGGTTAAAGGCCTTCCTGATCTCCACAGTTGTTGTGAGGCAGAACGCAGGGTTTAAATCTGCTCTTTCCTACGTTAAAGCCCCGCCACCTGTTCCCATGCCCCAGTCTTCTGAGTCTATGACATGAAACCTTCTGTGCCCATAGACTCTTAGGATTGCAGAACAAGTCAGACCCTGCCTCATCTAGATGCTGATGTAGATAGAGGTGGCTGGCAACACAGTACTCTCTGAGAAGAGTAAACCAAGACCCCCAAGAGCTAGGAGAGTCCATGGTGACATGATAAGGACCCAGGAAGGACCAGGGAAGATATCTGAGAGAGGAGATGTGACCTTTGAACTCAGTCTTGAATGATACTAAGACATTTCCATCTCCCAAATTACCATCAGTATATTTAGACTAGATGCCTACATCATGCCATGTGCTGTGTTTGATCTGAGAAATGAGAAGATAAATTTAAAAAAACAACATCATCCACTCTCCAGGATGCCCTGTTTCTAACATGCTAACTCTTGGGGCTTCTTATCCCCCTCTGGATCTGCAACAGACCCTCTTCTCCCTCCTTCCCCACTCCACTTCCCACACTTAAGCTTCTTAGGATACTATCAGATAGTTCAGAGAGCCCTCAAAACCAGGACTGTCACAGTCACCTAGGGAATGGTGATATTACAGGGTGAGCTAAGGAAAGAGAGTCACCTGCACCACACCCAGACTGTGAGTCACAACATCCAGACCCCTGAGAAAGGGGAGTGATAAGAGCCACTTCCCTGGGAAGTCAGGGAGGGAGATGAGATAAAGGAGAAAGTGCTTTGAGCTCCTCCAAAGAAAGAAGCCACAGCAGACCCAAGGTGTTATTACCAGCATCATTATGCCTCAATTAAAGGGACACGCATATGACTACATGAGGAATCATTAAGTTGTGTGGCAGCCCACACATGGTTGTATTTTAGTGTAATTTCATTTTTATTATTAACTGATAAGACCGTAAAATACTCACAAATCATTCCAACATGGAACTACTCCCCTTCTGGCTGTGTGGGGTCTCTTCCTTCCCACAGGGCCAGGAGAAAGGCTATGCAAGGGCCAGCAGGATAGGCTCTCATCAGCACCAGTCCTGGGTCCTTGTTGCAACGACTTGGAGCTACATCTTGACCTCTGACTCCATTCTCCAAACCACTCTTCTCCTTGACCCTTCCCACTTTCCTTTCTTTACTTAGCCCCTCCCCCCACCTCATCTGCCCTTCAGTAAATAAGTTCTGGAGGAGTCAAATGCACACGCAGGGAAGAGAGAATAGTTAGATCCAACCCTCGACTTCATGCACGTAGGTAAGGGTCATTAATTCCTTCACTGGTCTAGCTCTGAGGACTTGACTCCATACTGAGGACACAGAACAGTGACCCAAAAGACACACGTGCATGTACAGATGAACTGCACATTTGTAGGTAGAGAGTCACCCTCAGCAACCACAAAAGCCTGGCCCATCAGAACTTTCCATCTACTTAGAGTCTCAGGCCAATTTTTAGGAATTCTGTCCAAAAATTTTTAGGGAAAAAAATCTCCCTTCCCCATAAATGTATGAGCTAAAAAGCTCATGCATACATAGAGCTTTGGGGTCCTCCTCCTAGAGAAAGCCAGTCTGAGAAGGAAGGAAACATGGGGAAGAAGAGAACAGTACCTGAGACCCCTGGATCCAGCTGGAACTGAAGGCACCTGCTGTACCGTGGACCTGAGGTGGTTTCCACCTGCTCATGTGTTTGACTGCTGAGGCTGTTTTGGGAAGTTGCAGAAAGAGGTAGAGCCTTGGTGGAAGAAGCAGACCATTTGGGGTGGGACTTGAGGTTTTAGAACCTAAGCCCACTTCTCGTCCTCCTAACTTTGAAAGCACCATGACCAGCTCCCTCTTATTCCCATATTCCCATCGCCATGCCTCACCCACCAAGATGGGCTGCATTGCTTCTAAAACCACGAGCCAAGATAAACCTTTCCTTCCTATAGTTGCTCCTCCTCGGATATCTTCTGACTGCAACAAGCAAAGTAAGTAGTATTTGTCATGGACTTGACCCTCATAGTTGTGAGATACAGTGGGCTCCTCTTTATACCCTTATTTGTCTTTCTGACACTTGAAACCAAGACAACTCTTACTCATCTTGGTCTGAACACTTCACTTCCCACTTGAGCTCCCTAGAATCCCTAGCAGTAAGTGATTGTCTGGACCACGAAGCAGGTCTTCTTGATATGTGTCATCCAGCATCACTGAGAGTGGAGGATGAAGACCTTCTTCCAATCTAGGACCTTGGATTTTTCCCTGTTCTACCTTGAAACACAATTTCCCTCAAACCCCCACCTTCTTAAAAGCTCCACTTATCATTTCCTCTTCTTTCTACCATTTGTACCATTAGTTACTTGATAGTCATCTTGAAATCAACAGTCATTTGATGTAAATATATTTACATTAAAATTAGCCTTCATACCATTCACACAGAACTATTGTACCATTTGACATGACATGCAATTAAAACATCTGCCATATTAGTTCAATTAAGGCTAGAAGCCATGACACCAGTTTTGTCCTCGTACCCCTTTGATGGAAGGGAGATTAGGCTATGATAGCATCAAAGTACCAGTACCTTGCCTAAAGGTCCTTTGGGGAGCAGGCTCACACAGCCGTGTGCCAGGTGCTGATTCCCAGCTCAGGCCTCTGCAACTTGTTTTTCTGTGGACAGTCAGGACAAACCTCAGAGAAAGACTTTACAGTCACAAATATCCCATTTGGTAATTGTCTAACATGAGATTGAAAACCTGCCCTCTGCCTGAGATAATTGAGGCTCCACTGTGAGATTGCCCAAGACTGGTATCCAGGTGAGATGCATCTTTACAGAGTACCTTCTGTTCCCCCTCTGACATCCTTCACTTCCTCCAGAGTCCACCATAAATCAGTCACATGAAAGCTCTACTCAGATTCTATTTGTATTGTGAAAGAAGGCAACAGGAAGAGGGAGAGGGAGAGGGAGAGGGAGAGGGAGAGGGAGAGGGAGAGGGAGAGGGAGAGGGAGAGGGAGAGGGAGAGGGAGAGGGAGAGGGAGAGGGAGAGAGGGGAGATATATCTAGGCCCAGTGTGACAGTGGAATGTTCTTACCATGGGGCATGGGGAGAAAGCTATGCCTCTAACCACACCCCTCAGTATACACAGATTGTGGGGTCCCTTAATTAGCTCCAAATTTGTTGCTACTCGCCTTTCAGATAAAGCAACTAATGTTTACACAAGGTCACGCATGCAGGAATGAGGAATTGAACCCAGATCTACTCAGCCTACAGCAGCCTCATTTTCCTTCCCAGTCTTCAACACATCCCGAAAGGAGAAGACATATCTTGCAGAGGTCTGATAAGGCACTGGCAAATGGCCTGTTATGGGCTCAGAAAGGAGTTCTAGCCCAGCCTTCACTTCTAAGCATTGCCAACTGGAATGGTTGACTTCCTTGGGCCTCGGTTTCTGGTTCTGAAGAGCAGGAAGAAATTTTGTCTCTACACCTCCTGACTGGAGTCTTGAGGTACTCTGTGCCTGTTTCTCTGGTGTATCCAGCTTTGTTTTTGCACATCAGCTTCATTAGTGATCATGCTAGGTTTAGAGGACATGAGCGCAGGTGAACAGTGACCACGGTCTGTTTGTCGACTCTTACAGGTCCACAGCGAGTGCATAGAAGGCACCGGCTGAGCTGAATGAGATGATGCTGTCGTCTCAGCACAGCAGTGAGCTCCCCCCACCCCAAAGTTGGGAAGTGATGGTTTCACAGTAATACGTGTGCTGGAAAACCTGTCCTCTGGACAACACTCTCACCTTCCAGCCTTCCCAGGATCCCCAGTGTGGCTACTGAGAGAAGACCTTGAACAACAGGCTGGAAGAAGGAGAGACCTCAGAAACAGAAAAAAGGAAAGAGAAAAAGAAGAAGCCTTCTCAGCAGGTTCCAGCATCTCCTGTTAAGGATGTTCTGGACCACAGTTCACGTTCAGAAGACTGTCACGAGTTCCCCTGCCCTCCGGCCAGCCTAGCTTCAGCCAGAAGCAGGGTCACATCACTAGTGACTGCACTAAGAAGAGCTAGAATTTTCTCCTTCACATCCTATAGTCAAGCTTCCCTGTCCTAAATACTTCACACATGGCCACATCTTCATACCACCTGCAACCTAACTCAATAGCATCTCTTACCTAGAGATGTGGCTAAGTCTGAAATGCTCTCCCACTCGCTCAAGCTTCAAATGTTAGTTCCCAAAGTGGTCCTGTACTGAATGAACAAATACTTTTAGAAAATGAAGCTCAACTCACAGAAATACTTGGCTAAAGGCAGGCAATCCCGGGCTCTTGTCACACTCTCTGCTTCCTGTCAGCTGTGATGTCAACAGTCTGCAACACTCACTTCCACTGTCACCCTTTGGATGGACAATCCATATCTTCCCACCACAATGGACAGAAACCCTCTGAAACCGTGAGCCAAAATAAATCTTTCATTTCTTCGATTGCTCCATGGGCTGTCACAGCAACTTGAGAGTAACTGATACAGAATGCTTTTTGGTGTTCAGAATCCTTATCATGACAGGAGCAGATCCATGTGACCTCTGCTTGGCCTAAGCCAAGCCACGGCCCATCTTCCAACTCCGTCTCCCTTGTTCATTCTGCCGTTTCCCCCTCTTCTTCCACCCTGGCCTTCCTATGCTCCAGGACTTCTTGGCTGTTTCCAGCCCCGGAAGCCCATTTTTAGAATATGTCTTGCCATTGAGCTTCCCTGTGTGTCCTTCCCAGGCTGATCGCCACTCTTATCCTTTGCGGTCAAGGGCTGGATCCTTGCCTACTCTCCCTTTTGCCTTTTGTTTCTGATATTCCATGACACTCAGTGCTTTGCCGGCTGATTATTTTCTCATTTGTTCATTGTCTGTTTCTGAACAGATTTACCTACATGTCTTACCCACAACTCTGTCCTCAAAGTCTGGACCATGCCTGGCCAAAATCAGAACTTATAGATTGAATGAATGAATGAGTGAATGAATGAAGTGAAATGAAATGAATGAATGAATGAATGAATGAATGGGAAATGCAACATGGATAGGCCCTATACTGCATGTTCACTGTCTCCATCCTGAACATTCTCCTCTCTTCTTCTATACAGGGCTCCACTCAGTCCTGCTGGCTCCAAGATGGTTTCCCAGGTGCCTATAACACCACATGACTCTTCACTTCATGGAAGTAGCCTGTGTTCACTTCATGTAGCCTGGTTGCAGCCTGTGTTCAGACTCTACAGTCACCCACATAACCGTGTGTGTGTGTGTGTGTGTGTGTGTGTGTGTGTGTGTGTGTGTAAAACATAGCTCCTCAAGGTTGGGCACTACTTTGCACTGAAATGGGAACCAGAGAGGGAAGAGAAAAGATCACATGCCCCAAAAATGACCTCAACCATCAAATGGATTAACTCACAGCAGGAGGTTTGGGACATAAAGTAGTATCAAACAAATGCAGCCTAAGTTCCTTTCCTTTTGTGCCTTTATTGAACACTACCTAGATATAAGGCTCCGAGTTAAGTAGCACAAGAAAGGAAGGATAGCCATAAGCCCCAATCCCTGCCAGCTAAGCATTTATGGTCTGGTTACAACATCAGTCTGAATCATAAGCAATCACCATATAAGACTATCAGTTAAGTGCTCAAGAGAACCCCACCTCCAGAATTCCATTTCTTTCTATTGAACAATTCCGAGATCTGGCCCCATGCCACGAAGCACCTGGGGCTTGGTTCCCTTTCTCTCACCAGGCAATATTCTGTTTTACAGTGTACCATCCACACTAAGGCTCCTCTTTCCATCTTCCTGTTGAATCTTCTCCAAGTGTGTGTGTGTGTGTGTGTGTGTGTGTGTGTGTGTGTGTGGTGTTACAGTGAACTTGCCCCAGACAAAGTACATGTTGCTAAAGCCATTCCTGAGCGATCTTCAGAATACACTGTCCCCACACCTGGGAACTGTTTATGAGGCTTGAACTCACTAGCCTGCCCTATCAAACCTGCCCAATTGGGCAATGCAGTCAAACAGCCTGGGAGAGGATCAATGCTGGGAGTCCAAGGGTCCCAGTGAGAAAGAGCTTGGCAGAAAAGCTTCAGGAGCCCTTAATGGTAAAGGCTAAGTGCTGAAGGCACACACACACACAGAGAGAGAGAGAGAGAGAGAGAGAGAGAGAGAGAGAGAGAGAGAGAGAGGAGAGAGAGAGAGGAGAGAGAGACAGTCAGACAGACAGACAGAGACAGAGATAGACAGAGAGACAGAGAGACAGACAGAGACAGAGACAGACAGAGACAGAGACAGAGACAGAGACAGAGACAGAGACAGAGACAGAGAGAGATGTCCCAGATACCACAAGAAAGCAGATGAGTTGGGAAAGATCCTCAGTTGGACTGAGACCCAGGAGTTGCCGAAGTTTCTCAAATTCCACCACCCCCACCTTGAGTTGCCGAGATGATGAAATAATGCAGATTTTGAATTATCTCTACAGATGAGCTGAGAAACCCAGAACCACTGCCCCCTCCCAAGCCACCGCTGGTGGCTACTAAAGGCTACAGGTTGGTCTTGTCACAGCCCCATGAGCATGTTAGGGATCAGAGTGCGGGTCCCCATAAAGCACAGCGTGATGGATGTCAGCCTGGAGATGAGTTACTTCACCTATTAGCTGGCAATGGAAGTGCCAGGTGGAAACAGAGTGTTGAAATGCAGAAGAGCTGCATCCCCACCCCGAGGCATGATGAAACAGTTGGAAGAAGTCTTCACAGGCACTTGGCACATGTATGAGAGAGCAGAGCAGGTTGGGGCCAGGCTGGGGACTCTCAACTTCAACAACCAGACTTGACCATGAATACACTCTGGGCGAAGGCACAGAGGAGGGGTTCCCAGGGGTCAGCACATCTGCATAGGGGGAAGCCTAGCCAAGGTACAGTGTGCCATGCAGACTCAACTCCTAGTGGCCTCGAAGAGTCTCAATTTTGTGCTTGATTGTTCTGATGAGCCATGGGGGTGGGAGGGGGTGGGGCAGGGCAGAGGCTGCAAATGAGCTAAAATGTCATAGCTAGAAAGGTAGGAAGAGACATATGGCTACAGAATGAAGTTGGGGGGACGAAGAAATTGAAAGGGGAAAGAAAGAAAAGTGGTAGAAGAGGGGTGGACGAAGAAAAAGAAGGATGGAAAGAGGAAGAAGAGAGGAACAGAGGATAAAACATTGGCTGCATCTGTAAAGGCTGCTGTTTCTGGGAGCCAGAGTTCTCAGAAATTTGATACTCTGATGTGCAGAATGTGCATATGAACGTGTGCAAGCACATGTGTCCTTGCAGATGTGTGAGAACGGAATATAGATGCAATTGCTTGCTGTGCTGTTCTAGTATGTGAGCATGTGTATGTTGACATGATATATGTGTGTGTGTGTGTGTACATGTGTGTGTGTGCATGTGATTGTGGGTGTGCTTTTATGCATGAACATGTTCGTATGCTGTGTTTTATGGGTGCCCATATATGCATGCCTGCATCTGTGCCTAAGCATCCTAGGCTAAGACTTAAAAGGGTTAGAATGGTATCGGGACCGCCATGGAACAGCTTCATGTGACCTTCAGTAAGTCATGTCTCCAGGCTGGCTGTCAGGTTTCTTGCATGTTCTTTATAGAACAATGCTTACCACATAAAGGTCGTTCAGTTAATATTTAGTAAGTACTAAGTACTTTAAGTAACTAAGTACTTTAAAGTAACGCTATCTGCTTAAGGTTAAGGAAATTTTTTAAAATGAAAATTACATGCAATACTACTTTCTTTGTTCATGACACATAATAGAAGCTCAATAATTATTGGATTTGTCCCTTTAGGGCAGTGCTACTAAGAACTTAAAGCAATTCTTGAGTCCATCTCAGGGGTTTCTGGGCTCCCATTAAGGTATCTATTAACCAGACTGCTTTCAATTACTGCCTGCTTTCAGGCAAAATTTGACAACCATACATTTGCAAAAATTAAAAGTACGTTTGAATTTAAACAACTTGAAGATCAGGGAGGTCAGCTTTGCTTTCGGCAACTTGGGATTGGGGGGGTGGGGGGGCGGGTTGTGAAGGGCAGGAAGTTTGCTAGTGACCTGAGGTCCTGACCTCCTGTCTGGGTGTCACACATGTAGTTCACAATCATACACGGTAGGAATTGTTATCAGCACGCAGTGGAAGTGGCTAGGGCCCAGAGAGATTGAGTAAGCCATCCACGGCCACAATGCTCACCACAGGCCCGCAGAGCTAATTCCAAACCCATCAAATGGTATTCAAAGCTGGGAAGGTAAAAAGCCCACTTTACTTGGGCAGGCAGAGCGAGGGCTAAGGCCACAAACATCTCAAAATCAAGTCAGCCGCAGTTGAGTATTGCCAGATGGAGCCAGGGCCGTGTGGCAATCAGAAAACTAGTCAGGTGGCACTGGGACAGTGCCTCTGAGGTATTTCACAAACATGGGGAACAAACACATTTGGTGTCGCAATCCTGGCCACCCGGAGCTGCCGCGTTGGCTTTTTTTTTTTTTTTTTTTTTTAGAACGGCCAGTGGATACGGAGTTTGAAAGGCTGATAGCACCACTGGCGAGCACAGACCAGAGGCCCATCTTTGAGCCTGTAGAGCCCTGGAGAAAGAACACAGCCCTTTCTGACAGCCCAGTCCCCTCCCAGCCACAGCCAGAGAAAACGGAGGTAGCCAAGAGTTACACTTCAAACCCCTCAGTGAGTCACTTCAGCTCTTCCATTTGTCATCTTTTCCCATTGCGTCGCTCCACAGAATTATGACCCGGGCTCGCGGCCTTCTGACTAGACCCCAGGCATGCCTGTTCCTCGCTGCAGCCACCTCCACGTCCAGGAATCACCATCTCCTCCCCTCTGATGAGCCATCCATCCTGTAATCCTCCAAACAAAAGCTAATGAAGCCTGCATCTCCTCGGAATTTCACAATGCCCTCTGGGGTGATTAGTCTCCCTGGTACCAAGTGCTCCGTAAACTCGGAGCCCAACTGCAATCACATTCCACTTATTTTCCTAATTAATCTCCCCAAGCACCTGCCTGCATGGACGCAGTAAGCTCAGAATGCACTGCGGAGAGGTTTCCTCACTACCCAGCAAATTATTCCGAAGCCCTGTGGAAAGCCAAATAAAAGCCAAACCGAGTCCCCCGCCATCCCCCCCCACCCCACCCCCACCCCCGCCATCCCCTAACACCCCCCCCCTTGAAGGCACCAGGCCAGAAGGGACTGGTGTGTGACTAGATTTACAGCTGCCATGAGTTTTCTCTACCACTCTGTCATGAATTCTCACTGACATCGAGCATCACTGTTGACACAGCATAGTTTCTTTGATGCAGGGCTCCAAAGTCAAATTCCTGACTGCAGCCAGTGCCCACCCCCACCCCCACCCCCATTGAGCCCTGAAAGAGCTAGTCTTCCGGATTCTTTTTCTCAGCTTTTCCCAGGATCCAAGAGGATGTCAGGAGCTCTGAGACTGGATCAATTTTCACTGCTCACAGATGGTTTTCCTCCTGTCCTCGGACCACGGTGGGGAGCATCTCTGTGGAATTTCTAGATAAGAACACACTGTGATTTCCAGTGGAGAAGGGGAGCATTGGTTTCACACCTACCCTTCTCGGGATGCTAACTGAATTGTGGTACACCCAGTAGGCAACCCTTAGACTGAAAAGACTAAGTGTGCACATCACGTCTGTAGCGAGGACCTCCTAAAAGAGTGCCTGCAGCGCTTGTAGTGAACTTCAAGGCTAGGAAACTGCTTGGAGGCAGAGCCAGAGGAAAGCAACCCTGACTGGGGGAGCCTACTATCTGCTTTAACACCAGTGCTCCTGGCTAATCCCAACAATGGTGAGAGTGAGCCTACTGCACTCTGCTAAGGAACCGAAGCTCTGAGCTCTGACCTCCGAACTTCAGAAGGAGACACGACTCCATGATAGTGACCAAAGTCTCTCTCCAGCCCCAAGAGTCACCACTACAAGTGAAGTCAAACTAAAGAATCGTCTAAGCTCCTTATAGGGGCAAAAGAGTCACAAAGGGCATCTGCAAGCTTGGTGAGAGGAGGTGCCCTGGTCACACTAGTAAACAGTGAGACAGACGCTAGCTCTACTCTGTGTCTAGACCTGGTACAGACCAGAGGCACAAACTCTGAGCTCACAGTGAGGACCAATCCAGTGTGAAAATAGAAAAATCTACAAAAATGGTAGAGAGAGAGTGGGAAGAAAGTGCTCGGTTTTCACCGGAAGCAGCTTGGGAAGTCTTCCTAGAAGAAAGCAGCTTTTTAACTGGGTCTTTGAATTTGAATGTGCCTACTAATTGCTTCAACCTGCTCACTATAGTTGCCCCTTGCTATACACCAGGCGCCACGTAAACTCTTCTGGTTAATATTACCTCATTTAATTGCTCAATATGTAGGCAGACACTGCTGCTATTTCCAGGATACAGATGAGAGCTGAACTAACATCATGACAGCCAGTAGCTGTTGGAGTGAGGCTCCAATCTCATTGGGATCCGATGCTCATCTGTCTAAAGAGAGATGAACTGGAGACAAAGAACAAGGTGCACTCTTCCCCGGTGTTCATGTGGGAGCAGGGAGTGAAGCCACAAATCAGGGAAGGAGGACAAAGCCTATATCACCACTTGACAGAGAGTCTCTCCGCCCGCAGCAAATAACAAACTGGAAGCAACTTTAGACATTTGTTGCTTTCAGAAGAGCAGCTAAAGGGAGAAACAACTGAGGTGTTTGCTCCATCGTTCCTCCAGTGCAAATATGACAAGGGGAGAAATGAGCAAAGAACCCATTTTCCCAGAAACAATAGCCACCATTTGCATAAAGAATGTGCTAGCCTCTAGGTAGCACAGGCCCATTTGAGTGTTCTAATAAGGGCTGCTGAAAACTTAAGCTACTGGCCACATGTGAATCACACATCCAGTGTTAAAACAATATTTTAAAAAGGACAGATGCCTCGTTCCTTTTAAACACATCAAATTTGTATGACTCTATAGACACTGAATATTATTTTCTCTCCTTAACAGAAAATCAGAGCAATTAGCTGTTTTTCAAAGAAGAATATGGTTAGAAAGCGACACGGCTGAAGCACAAGGGTGCAAACTGTGGTGGTCTGACTCTAACGTGATGCAGCTTGCCACTATCTCTTCTCTTGCATAAAGTAGACATTGTTGTCCACATAAGCCAAACAAAGGGATGGCGGTCCAGGAAGACTCTGTGAATCATCCCATAATTTAGGTGGAAAATCTGCATATTTTTTGCACAATAATCATCTCCTCAATCATGGGGCAACAGCACCCCTGGTCCTGCCACCCACTGGTGGTGCTCCCTACACTGGTCATCTCAACTCTCTACTGCTTTGCGGCATCACCTGGAGGACAAAGCAAGAGGTTAAGCAATGGCCTGGTCAAAACCAGGACATAACCACAGCTTTAGCATTGGCACCCTGTGGTTTCCACTACCTGGGAAGTAAACCCATCTTGCTGGTAGGCAAACCACAACCAAACCTCAGCAGCTATCCTCATGCAAATGAGGATACTCTGAGGATCCTGCTGGCATCTTTGTGGTAGTCTCTCCTCTAGTCACCAACAGCCTGTCCGGTCTCTGTGCACATATCTGGCACATATCTGTTCCTTACCTCACAAGCGGGGGGGGGGGGGGGGGGACGGGGACTCTTTTTTCTCTCCCTTTGAATCTTAAGACCTACTTGGCCCAAATAAACTTTGCAGAAACAGTGTTCTAGAATGACTGAGCTGGCTCCAGGAGGTTGGGCAGCTCTCTCCCCATCTTAGAATCCATCCCTCAAGCTGTGGAGAAGCTTGGATTTCACTATAATGATGGGAGGGTATCTGGGGAGACTGAGTCTGGAGATAACCAGACATCTTGGCTATGTCCACCCCAGGTAACCTCTAGCTGAGGACAGCTAACCAACTAGCTGTGACTACCACACACACAGAAAAAAAAACGTTTGGAAGAACACTAGATCTTGTTTGAAGCTGCTATATTTTAAGTGATTTGTTATTCAGTCTTAAAAAAGAAAAACAGTATGAAAGATTTTTTTTTCAGTATGAAAGATTTCTCGGTTGCTTACCAGTGTCAGTGTGCAGTGGATCACAGTACCTGGGTGTGCTCACACCTTCATGACTGATGGGCAATTTCTGACCTAAGGGCAAGGGGCAGTAGTGTGGCTTCATTCATTGAGTGTGAGTGCCTTTCTGTGACAGGAATATGCTGGAGCCAAGGATCTTGTAATTTAAAAGTGATCAATGCCTGTAAGAAACCATGTTTGGGAAGAAAGGTCCAATCCTAGCAGAGAGAGAAAGAGAGAAGATGGAGACTTTTTATCCACTTTGTGTAGTGAAGATTTTCATTCTAATCACACAGAAGTACAGAAGAATTAACAAGAGCTCCAGAAACTATGTGTTACTGTGGTCCAAGCAACAGCTTTTCTCTTTTTTTCCAAGAAAAGCAGCAAGGCTTCTTAACTGTTGAGCATTTGCGTGCTTACATGTACATGCCCATATGCACATGTGCAGCATATGTGCACGTGATGACAACCTTAGATGTTATTCTTCATATACTAGATACCTCTTGTCTGTTATACTCTTTAAGTTACATTTTTTTGTGCACATAGAAATACTACAGCCCAGGTATGGTGGCCAGGGAAACCCAGCAGGAGTCTTTCCCTGCTTCTACTATGTGGGTTCTAAGGGATTGGACTCAGTTCCTCATGCTGGAAAGGCTAGCACTTGGCTTTTTCAGAAAGAATATTAAATTATTCCCCCAGTTTTCTGGAATCCTGGAGTCAAAGTCGGAGATGAAAGGGCTAGCTGCTTTGTTTCTTCTAAGCCATCTGTTGATGCTTGGCTTGAGATAGTTAGTTACCCCCTCCCTTGCTGTCTCATGTGACCTTTTCTCTGTGTGCATGAACTCCCTCCCCAGTACGTGCAGGATAGCAAGCATCAGCCTCTTCACAAAGATGGAGATTCTGAGGCCCAGAAAGAGCCCAGCCTTAGTCCAACACTCATCAAAATCACTGATGTGACTTTGAACAAGATCGCAACAATTTGTCCCTCACGTTTCTTACTTACAAAATTAGCTTGCTAATAATCCCACATTATTAAATTGTTTTTGTGATTGTTTAAATAAATTAATAAATAAATAAATAAAGTGGGGTTGCAGAAATGGCTCAACAGTTAAGAACATTTGCTTTTCTTCTTGGATTCGATTCCCAGCACTCTCATGGAGGCCCACAACCATCTCTAACTCCAGTTCCAGTGGGTCTGATGCCCTCTTCTGGCCTCTGCCAATACCAGGCAGGCATGCAGTACACAGACATACATGCAGGCAAAAAACATTGACACACATTGAATAAGATTTAAGAAAAAAAAAGTTAATATTTGTAAACAATAGTAGTTCACAGTGCCTATTTTCAAGTCATTTTATCTTCTGTTGGGTGCATTTTTTAAAATGAAACAAAGTCAAAAGCTTGATGAGCTAGAGCCCACAGGACCAGTGGCCAGCTTGGAGCTGAGTCCTGGCCAAGTGCTCTTTCTTCAGCCCTCCACTCTGCCTCTCAGCAAGGTCTGTGTTTCCATTTCCAGTAAGGGAGCTAAGTCAGCTGTGAGCCCCCTCAGGGCACACTTTCCACCGAGATGTCCTTGCTCACTCCCTCAAGTATCGAACGGGAAAGGACTCACCAGGTTTTCTATAATCTCCATTAGTCCCATACCTAAACATCACAGGAACATTTTTTTATAAGGAGCCTTAAGGAAAAACGTGAAGGAAAATGTATTTGTCTTTTTCTCATTACCTGTGGTGGCTATTCTTGATTGTCAACTTGACTACATCTGGAATTAACTAAAACCTACATGGCTAGGCACACCTGTAAGTGATTTTTTAAATTTTACTTATTTGAGATTTTTTTTGGGGGGGGGGCGGTTGGTTGGTTAGTTAGGTTTGGTTTTTGGTTGGTTGGTTTGTTTGTATTGGCTTGATTTGGTTTGGTTTGGGGGTGCAGTTGAGATAGTGTTTCTCTGTATAGCCTTTTCTGTCCTGGAACTTAGTCTGTAGAACAGGCTGGCCTCAAACTCAGAGATCTGCCTGCCTCTGCCCCCCAAGGGCTGGATTCAAAGGTGTACACCACCACTGCCAGGCTAGTTTTGTTTGTTTGTTTGTTTGTTTGTTTGTTTGTTTGATTGATTGATTGATTGATTGATTTTTAACAAGTAATTAGAAGTAGGGAAAACCTACTTCTAATCCAGATCTTTGAGGTAGAAAGATTTGCTTTTAATCCAGATCTTTTGAGGTGGGAAGATCCATCTTTAATCTGGGCCACACCTTCTGTTGGCAGGCTATAAAAAAGCCATGGGAAGGAGGAAGCTTGCTTTGCCTTCTTGCTCTCGCTCTCCTTTGTAAGTCCATCCCTTCACTGGCCTTGGAGACTACTTCTTTGGGATTCCATGTATACTGAAGTTGCCTAGTGAACTAAATAATTATTGGATTCTTGGACCATTGCTGGACTAGCCAGACCATAACCTGTACGCTATTTTAGTAAATCCCCTTCATACATATGTGTGTAGATATGTGTACTCATATTCATAAATATATTCATATTTGCATATATATTCACACATGTTATATAGTCTATAAGTTCTGTTCCTCTAGAGAACCCTGACCAATTCATTACCCCTCTGCATCTCCTTGGATCACATGTAGGGTGAGGACTTCAGAAACGACTCAAAAAGCATGTTTACTGCCCAAGTGTATTAAATAAGAATCAAAGGGTTAAATCTAGCCAGACACTACCTGGGATGGTGAATTCTTCACAGATAGTCTACTTCCTATGCTCTGGCCAGCCTAGTCCCATTTCAGAAATGCTCATCGGGTAACACTTTGTCCCTCCAAGGAACATCTGTCCAGGCTCTGCAGCTGGCATGGTCCCTCCATCACAGTGGAGAGCCAGGGTGATGGGAAGATCGCAGTTCTCATTTGCAGCCTGGCTTCTGTCCACATCCCAACAATGACACAACTAGCTCCTCCGAGGAGCACTTTCCAATCTCCACCGAGATCTGTTGGATGGGCAGCCCAGTTTCCATCCCAGCCAAGCACAGGCAGCTGTGGGTGGGGGCGTGGACACCGCTCTCATCCACCCGGGGATCTGGGAAGACGGCGCTCAGCTCCTCACCCGCCAGAAACCCAGCCAAGCATAACAGGGCTGCTGCTGAGGCCTTGAGGAACCAAATGGAAAAGAGCCCAAGTTGGGGCTATGAACGCCAAGGTCATCAGAGAAGCATGCTCATCTACCCCTGCTGATGGAATGGTCCCAAAGGGAAAGATTTAACTTGTTTTAGGAACTAGTCAGAGCCTGGATTGGGCGCACTGCCAGCGCATTACGAGAACAATCTCTGGGAAATGGAGAATGGGGTTCTTTGCCAAGCAGACTGAATCTCTGGAGCTTGACATCCAGTGGCCCCTGATACTCAGCCAGCCCCTCATTCCTTGGGACCTCCCTCATCAGTGCAGCACCAGACAAGCTGGGTGTTGATTCTTATTCGCCATATATGCAGAGTTCCTATAGTGCAGAAGTTACAGAAAGGGCTTAAGGAGCCGCCTCTGCCCTCCAGGCCTTTGTCTGGAGCCCACGGATAATTACAATACAATACCTTAGATGCTGCAATGTTACAGCTCATCCCCAGAACCCAGAAAGAGGAGCCCTAGCCCTGTCTGAACAACCAGGAAGAGACACGGGTCTGGCCTGGAGGAGTGACCCTGATCAGATAACACTGATGAAATGTCTTCTAGGTCCTGAGTGAAGACCAAGACTGGGCAGGGACAAAGTGAAGGTGTGAAGGTTTCAGTGGGTTCTTCCAATTGCCCCTGCCCCTGCCCCTTCCCCTAAGGGAGAGTCTCCCCTGAGGAGATAGATCATTTACTACTTAGTTTAGCATCCTGTCTTTGTGAGCCGACCCAGATACATTTCCAGAGGCCTTGGGAATCTCCAAGAACCCCAACAGTACATGCCAGCTTAACTCCAAGAAGGGGAACCAATGTCCCCTGGCTCACACCCTGAGCAGTCAGTCACACCTGTGAAAGAAAATGAAAGACACGCCACCTAGGTTCTAAAGTGATCACGTGTGAAATTCCAAATAAAACCAAGGATAGAATTAGGAATGAAGATAGCCCTTGCCTCCTCAAAGGTGCCGGTGGCAAATTCACAGACCCATCTCTATGCCAACAGCTGTTCCCACAGAAACGCTGCCAGCCCCCGAGGCTCCCACTTCCTGTGACTTCTTCACAGGGCCTTTCATGATCCTGGGGTCAAGAGTGAGCTCAAATAAGCCTTCATGAAGATAACTTGGACTTTTTCAAAGAGCTGTCTCACTTTGCCATTGAAGAAGGGTCTCCTGGTTGGGCTGAGGAGGCTGCCTCACCTACAGGGCTCACCTACAGACCAGGAGGCTGTCACATGGCACTGTCCTAGAAGTCATGAGAGGAGGAGGAGGAGGAGGAAAAGATGGACAGGGGACAGGCAAATGGGAGAGGGAAGAAAAATTGGAGGACAGTAGAGAAAAATGGAAGGAGAAAAGGAAGAAGGAAGGAAGGGAAGGGGAAAGTAGAAAACTTATATTTCTTTGAGTAGACACAAAATACCATGAGACATTTTGTTGACCCTATTTTAAAAAAAAAAAAAACTGGGACTATGAGAAATAAAGGAAATCACTGAAGGTCAAAACCCTAGTAAACAGAGATTTGATCCAAACTCCAAGGACTCTGAATCTTGTGCTTTTTCTAGACAGCCCAGATAAAAATAACTTCCCTGTATTGAGCATGTGCCCCATGCCAAGTCCCGAAAAGGCACTTTACAAATGCAGTTTCTCCAAGCACAGCAGGCCCTGCTCAGCTGCCTCTGCAGTGCAGGAGGAATAGACAGGGCCACCCCAGGGACTTGGCACCCTGATGGCAAAAGTTTTAAAATGATGGAATAGACACATCTAGTAATCATGGTGACTAGCACGTACGTGCTGCTCTGGTAGAGACCTACTTCCCAGTAGCTAGCTACATCTCTGAACAAACACTGTGGGTGAGGCTTGGCCCAAGCTCCCCTACCTTCTGCTGTCTGCCCATCAAGGGGTCACCAACCTACCCAGGGCCTTGCAGAAGGTGACCACACAAATATGGTATGGGATTCAAATGCAAGCCATGAATCTAGAGATTCCTTTTCTTTATGAAGCTAAAACTCTGCCAACCAAAAGATTGTCCTATGCCTGGAGACCCTACACCTGGAGACCCTACCTACCTCACTTTTCTGAGGTTAGGAATACCATTACTTTGGATGTCTCAATGCTTTTAACAGATTTTGGAGCCAATGAACAGAACCAAGCCCATGGCAGGCATGACCATTGTGTGGGTTGTTTGGTGGATTTGACTGTGTCTGTCATTTTGAAATCAGCAGTTCGATGATTTTTAACCACATTCATTTGTTGTTCAGCCCTCAACCCCATTCCTCTCCAGAACTTTGTCACTCCAAACTGAAGCTCTGTAGCCATTAAACAATAACTCTATGGCCTTCTCCTTACCCACATCAACCACTGCTTTGTTTGCATAGCCTGGATTACCCTAAATTTCCTACAAGATGAATTAGCAGCACTTACCCTTTGAGAGCTGCCTTGTTTTACTTAGCACAATGCCCTCATGGCTCATCCACGTTGTACTTGTATCTAAATTTTCTTCCTTTTAAAGGCTGAGTTCTGTTCCAGTACATAGATCTACCAACTCTTGTTCATCTGTTCATCCTTTGATGGTGCTTGATATAATTTTTAAAATTTATTTTGGCCTTACACGTGTCTGTGTTTTCCCTACATGTTCGTATGTGCACTATATGTATGCTTGGTGCACACAGAGATCACAAAGGGATGTCAGATCCCATGGAACTGGAGGTATGGATAGTGGTGAACAACTATGTAGGTACTGGGACCCCAACCTAGGCTGCTGCAAGAGCAACAAGGTTCTTAGCTACTGAGCCATCTCCATAGCCTCATACTTGGTTTAATATTAAAGATCACTGTAATCCAAAAGCCTAGGAATTCTTTATCCAGCCTATGTGCATGTGTAAGGGATGCTGTGTTCACTACTCTCTTTATTCTGAAGCACCTTATGGCAGAGACAATAACCCTGTATCTGTTATTATTATTATTATTATTATTATTATTATTATTATTATTATTATCATTTTGAGACAAGGTCCCTCTATGTATTTCTTCCCATCCTGGAACTTGATATGTAAACCAGACTGACCTCAAACTCACAAAGATCTACCTGCCATTGCCTTCCACATGGTGGGATTTAAAGGCATATACCACCAAGCTCAGCCCTTAACCCCTATCTTCATCTAACTTGCTGAAGGAACATCTCATTGGATACCATAAGAAACATTCAGTCACTAACTTTAGAAACACAAGAATACCCCCAACTGTGGGATTCAGAGTAACCCATGAACCCCCAGGGCAATGGGCTAGCCAGGAACTCAGCAAGAGTAAGTGCCTTGCCTAGCATAGGACCTGGTGGGCAGACAGAGAATGCTAGCCTCTCCCCAAGGAAGCATTGGGTCATCGGCCTGGCCTTTCACACCACCAAACTGTGGGGTTAGGCAAGGGCTAGCAGTGTGAGGGGTCAAACCACAGCAACTTCTCCTCCTTCAGAAGTGACCCAGTGGGGAAAATGTCAGGCACACTCCTTACATGTCACCAGTCAGTTACCCATACATTGATTTGCCACCACTTTTCCACGTCTTGGGGTTCATCTCAAGGTGGTGGAGATGTGACTCCTGTCCTGGAGGAGTGAAGCCTCATGGGAACTCAGCAACTTCCATGTCTGAGAAGAACCTTGGTTTCCCAGCCTCACGCTTTTCTTCTGAAATCAATTTGTTGAGGCTAAGACTTCCCGCCTGGCTTTCCCACAGTCTCCTTTCTCAGAGAAGGTGGAGATACTTACTATCTATGTGATCAGTGAGTTCAGGAGCAAACCAGACAAGCCCTTCTGCAGCCTCTCTTTAGGAATCGCCTTGGGCTGTGTCTGTAGGATTGTGTTTGTGAGGAAGAACTCTGGACTTGCCTAATGGTGCCATTGCTGGGGTGGACAAGCCTGTTTTACTCCAGGGAGCAGCCTTTAAGGAACTCACTGTGTGATCACGAACTTCTGGCACATTCTTCAACCCACCTCCATGTTATAAATCCCCATTGCTCTGTTTGTTCCTAGCTGAAGAGAAAGAATGTCCATTACCTTGAGCCCCTTAAAATAACCATTGCTTACAGTCACTACAAATCCCCCTAAATCCCAGCATTGTAACTCTGTAAAAGCTTTACATTTCTATTCACAAAATCCAGGGATGGTGTTCTTGCCGGCGAGGTCCTATGGTTAAGGGCTTCAACTGTCTGGCTTCCCAGTCATGCCAAAGACGGACATCCCTATCATGGTGAATGCCTTATAAACCTACTGCAGGGTGCTTTTCAGAGCAGACCAGGAAGTGTTACAGATCACTTCCACCCACTCTGCACTCGGAAGAGTCCACAATACCCACCAGGTACTGCAGAAGAGGCTAAAGACTGTGGTTTACTCCTGTGCCCCAGAGACAAGAAGAGAGCTAAACACCACTGATGAACTTGAGTGCGTACTACTAGAGCCTATCAGGGTCTGATGCTTTCAATATGAAGGTAAAGATTTAAAGATCCAAAGTACAGGACTAGGTTACTCAAAATGCACAGTCATTTAGCAACAGAGTTGGGAGGAGAATCAGGAGTCACAGGAACTAAACAACAGAGGAAGGAAAGGATGGGGGTGAAGCTGGAGAGGTGAGAAGGCCTTAGGGGCAAGCAACCACCCTGTCTCCAGAGGGGGGAAAAAGACAAACAAGAGCTGACCGGATGGAGATGTCAGTAACCAAATCTCCCATCAGACCCTTGGATGAGAGCAGCAGTTCCCACACTGTCACCCTCCAGGGCCCTTTCATAATTTTCCCCTTTGGACCTCATGTTTTGAAAGATTGTGTGTAACAAACAAACTGTACTCATTGGGTAATAACAAATACATTTCCCCACTTACTCATCAAGGGTGTGTGTGTGTGTGTGTGTGTCTGTGTGTGTGTGTGTGTGTGTGTTAGCCACAACTGGATGTGCTCACTTTGATTTCTTAACCATATTCCAGCAATGTCTGTGATGTCACCAAGAGCCAATCAAATCTTCTGACCCACGCAAAACACATTGCTTCCATGATTTAGTTCCAGCAAAACAAAGAAACTAAGAGATTGGCTAGTCTAAATTGTCCCAACATGGGATGAAATGACAATTTAAAAGAGTCCAAAAAAATACTCCTAGGCCCACAGCCTTATACAGGACCCTAGAGAATACAAGAGTCCTAACTCCAAGATCCCCTTTAAAGTTCCTGCACACTGCACGCTTCCTGTGGGGCCACCAGCATATAATATTTGCTATCCCAGTCTTTCAACCCCCACCCCACTGGTACATTCTGAATGTGAAATGTCACCCACAGACTTATGTTTTGAACACAGCCTCCAACAGGTGGCACTATTTTGAGAAGTTATGGAATCTTTGAGACATGGTTCCTTGGTGATGAATGGCGACTTCTGGGGTGAACCTTGTAGGTTTATAGCCCAGCCCCATTTCCAGTTCTGCTTGCTGGTCCCTGATTCTCCAAAATATGAACAAGCCATGCCACAAGCAGCCACCACCAGACTGAGCTGCTCCAAGCTCCATGCTACAAAGCACTGTGAGCCAAGAAACAACTTCCCTCTCTTAAACACATACCATCAGATATTTTGTCACAGTGAGAAAAAAAAGTAATATACCAACAGATAATGCCAAGTTGTGTGTTTGATTGGTTGGTTGGTTGGTTGGTTGGGTTGGGTTGTTTGGTTGATTGATTGGGTGGGTGGGTTGTTTGATTTGACTTGTTGGTTGGGTTGCTTGGTTGGTTGGTTGGGTTGGGTTGCTTGGTTGGTTGGTTGGATGGGTTGGGTTGGGTGGGTTTGGGGTTTGGTTTAGAGGATGGAGAGTTTCTTTTCATTAAATAAGAAGTTTCTCAAAGACAGGGGCCATGTCTCTGTATTCCTATCATCTATATGGTACCAGATAGTCAATAATTATCACACACAAAAAATAAAATCTACATATGCGTATGATGGACTCTACCTTTTGCTTACAGGTCAGGCTGGCAAGCAGAAGGAAAGGAAACAGCCCACTTGAAGTTGATGGGATCAGAAAGGCAGCCAAAGATGGAATATATAGACAAGATTTTCCTCTCCCCAACCAAATGCTCTGTGTGTGCCACTGACTCTACGGTTCTGGAAGTTTTCTTGTGTGTGTGTGTGGGGGGGGGGGGTTGTTGCTTCTGTCTCCGACCAGCAGAAAAGAGCAATGACACAGCGTTCTTCTCAAAGCAGTTTATTCAGGAACCTTTCAACATGCAAGCAGGAATCTCTCCTAGTCCCCGATCGCAATCCCTTATATAACCCCTCAACCATGCCCCATCAGCCCAGTCCACATAATCTCAGTCCATTGGCCTTTGTCAAATGGCCTGATCTTGCATCATGGTGCGCCTGAGCAGCTCTCACAATGGATGTGGCTTATTTTCGGGTGTATGAGGAAGTCAGGTGCAACTCATAAGACTTGGCTGCAGTCCCGGGCACCATCTTGGGACTACCACTACACCCGCTCTCCACATCTCCCCTTTTTTTCTTTTTTGGCAGAGAGAATGCCTGTCTTAGGTTGCCCCCTGCGGCAATGCCCCTTACCCGTCATTGGGAGACAAACAGCTTTGGTTTGATCCCTGTCTTAGGTTGGTAACATTCCCAGGGAGTCTTACCCATCATTGTCTACTTCTCTAGCATGCCAAGCCACACTTGAGGAGACTGTCCTGTCTCCACCGCTGCAAAAGCCTGTATCATCAAGGCTTGGGTTCTGCGCTGATGAAACTGTATATGGAAAATGCACCAAAAGGCCAGGATGCTGATTAATATCAGACACAGGGCAAGTCCACCAATTCTGGTCCACTCTTTCAAGCAGGAGATAGATGTAGATCCAGCTGGCCAGTCCTTCAGCCATGGACACGTCCACATGGGTGGAGTTAATATAGACGATGGATTGTCTCAATTCCTGAACTAATCCATCAAAATGCTGAGACCAATTTCCTGTAAGGTACTGAGATATATCTCGGGATAAATGAGCAGCACAACTGACATTCACAAACGATATAGATGTAACACACAGTCCCGAATATTTCCACTCACAACCCAATTGTGCTAACTCCATCAAAATATCCACTTGTTCCTGGACTAAATCAACCCTTTGATTCAGCAATAAAATTCCTACTTTCAGCTGCCTATTAATGTTTCCCTGGACATCCAAAGCTTCTGCAACACCCACAGATAAATTATTCACAGCTGCGGCAGTTTGTATCACAGAGGTAAGGGATATGGCCGCAGCCATGACTGCGGTGGCAGAAATTGCTATAGCAGTGACAATGGCCGCAGTAATGCCAAAAATCCCACTTAGGTCTAAACAAAGTCATAGCAGAAGGAGCTTGAACAGGCAAAGGTACAAAGCGAGGCATCCTAGTCACAACAGCTGAATGAAATTCAGATGCATTTGAGCACATACTATAATAACAAATATCACTACTACAATTAACAACATTATGCTCATAACTACCATTATAAACAATAAACACAAAAGGAGGCCACAAACAAACAGGTGTAGCCTTAAAGGAAGCATTGTGCCCTCCAGCAAGTTGAGATACAGGGGTTTCAAACACACTAGACCCATTCCAATAAAAACTTGCATTACCCCATGCCCCTCCCACTAGCATACTCAGAGGAGAAAGATCTGTGCAACTACCATTCACACCACACAACAACCATGCATTAAAAGGATTACTAGCTTCTACTTGAGCTGGATTTTGATAGGTCCAATTATATCCGAAAATGAGCTATTATGGACTGTGCCAATATAAGGAGAAAAGGTAAGATATTTCTTTACAGCCAAAGCTGCCTTTCTAGACTGACACCCAGTCCATGGCGGAAGGGAATCACAGGTACCCTTGCAAAAGGGAGCCTATCTAGGTTGGGGAGGTATGGTATCATTGCCTTTGGAAATACTGGCAGGCCACACCCCTTGAATCCATGCAGCATTAGCTTTAGTAGAACTATTAATTGGCATATCAAACCATGCTGCTGTTTAATTATACATTTGAACGCAACCACTATTCTGAGAAATATCTTGAATCATTTGAAAGCACAGCAATCCCCTCAACTGAAGCTGCATCGGTTCCTGCACAGGCGCTCTTTCCCCATCCCATGGTAAAAAGGGTAACTTCAGTGAACCATTAGATGTGAAAAATCAAGGGAACACTTGTGCTGAATGCGTCAACAGCATGGGTTTGGGAAACACAGATAAGATTCCCCAACGTGGATCTTCAGTCATCACCACGGGAAGTATCCTCAACACCAGGAACTTCCACCCCGTCCCCACTCCGCTCATTTTAGACTGCTCTGGTCAACCGCCCCGGGACCCGCAATGGCTGTAGATAATCCTGAGGAAACACACAAACAGACCCTCTCGCCCAAACCAACACTGGATCAGGACCCTTCCAACAACCAGTTAAGACATCCTTCCACAGGACCATGCCTTTTGGAGAAACATCAGGATCGACGTGACGCTTAGCTGCGACCCGTCCATGTTTGTCTTCATTCAAAAAATTCAAGGTAAAAAGGGCAATGGCTAATCTCTCCCTATGGGGTGGAACCAGTAGATGCAATTCCCCCTTTTTGTTTAATTAAGCATTCTTTTAGGGTGTGATGGGCTCGTTCAATAATGCCCTGACCTGAGGTTTATAGAGTAACCCATGGGTCAATCGGACACCCATCATTTTACAAAAGGAAACAAAAGAGGCAGAAGTATAAGCTGGCCCATTATCGATCTTTAATTCTTTAGGTTGTCCCCAAGCACCCCAAGCTTCAAAGCAATGTGCAATCACGTGACGTGCCTTCTCTCCTGTATGCAAGGAGGCAAAAATGACACCAGAAGCTGTATCTATGGAGACATGAAGATATTTTAACTTTCCAAAATTAGAGAAATGGGTAACATCCATTTGCCATAGGTGCAAGGGGAGCAATCCATGTGGATTGACCCCCACCCCTATCTGAGGCAATAATGGGGCACATGTTTGGCACATTTTCACGATATCTCTCACCTCTGCTGGAGAAATTTTAAATCGGGAGGATAAGGTTTTGGAATTAACATGAAACTGTGAATGAAAATTACGTGCTAAATCAATAGGTGAGGCAATTACAAAGGCCATGCATGCCTTAGAAGCTTTATCTACAATAGCATTCCCTTCTGCAAGGGGTCCAGGCAATCCGGTATGAGCACGAATATGTTGCACAAAAAAGAGGTGAATGTCTATTCAAGATAAAATCTTGCAATGTAAGAACTAATTTTCCAATGGTACATTTTAGATTAACTTTGCCTACCACCTCCAAACATTGCAACATATTAACAACATATTGGCTATCAGAAATCAAATTAAAAGGGCCTGGAATTAATTCAAGCACCTTAATCACAATTTGCAATTCAATAACTTGTGGTGATGCGGGGGGAAATTGTATGGTAACTGGTGATGATCCTGCTACTAAATATGCTTCATATCCTGTCTTAGAACCATCTGTAAAAATAAGTGGAGCATCCGGCAAAGGATTTTTTGAAGTAACGTGAGGAAAAATCACAGGATGAGCTTTAATCAATTGTAATATTGGATCTTTGGGAAAGTGATTATCAAATTGGCCCTGAAAACTGCACCTCAAAATGGCCCACTCATCTACTGTAGATGATAACACTTCTAGCTGTTTAACATTATATGGAACTAGCAAATCCTCTGGCGGAATGCCAAAAAATTGCACACTTTGCTGAATACCAAGCAAAGCCAATTGAGCCACTGAGGCAGGATAATAAATAAGTGTTTTGGCCAGGGAAATCTTTGGATGCATCCAGAGCAAGGGAGCCCCTTGCCATAAGACCCCATTGTTTGTGATTCTGTTGGCAAAATACACAATGCAATAGGCTTTGACTCATCTCGGTGTTTCAAGGCAGCATCTTGAATGCTCTGCTCCACCAAAAGTAAAGCCGCTCTGGCAGCATTAGTAAGATATCTGGGAAAATTCAAATCTGTATTGCCTGGTAGAATATCATATAATAGCTGCAATTGTTTATTGGTTAAAGACAAATAGGGTCAGACCCATTGAGTATCTCCCAATAATTTTTGAAAATCATTTAAGGTACATAAATTATCGATGCGAATTTGGATCTTTTGTGGGGACACCAATTCTGCATTTATTTTTGTTCCTAAATAATTTACTACTATATCCTTTTGTACCTTTTCCAGGCCACTACTAAATTTCTTTCCTTCAACTGTGTTACCACACAGCTATACGCTTCATCAAGTAACTCTTCCATGGGAGCAGCAATAAGAATGTCATCCATGTAATGATAACATTTTACCTTTGGAAATCTCTTTCTAACCCCTTTCAAGGCTGTATCAACATATAGTTGACACATAGGACTGTTTGCCATCCCTGTGGCAAAACTGTCCATACAAATCTCTTATCAGGTTCAGCATGATTTTGAGAAAGGACAGTAAAAGCAAACCTGACTGTATCTTTATGATATAAAGGAATAGAGAAAAAAAACAATCTTTGATATCTAACACTATAATGGACCAATTCCTGGGCAAGGCAGAAGGCAATGGCAGCCCTCTCTGTACTGGTACCATTAAAATCATTTGCTTATTTATTTCTCTCAAATCATGTAAAAGTCTCCATTTTCCTGATTTTTTCTTTATAACAAATATAGGAGTATTCCATGGAGAGGTGGAGGGTCATATGTGGCCCAATTCCAGTTGTACTTGTACTAGTTCCTGTGCAGCCTTCAATTTTTCTGAGGGAAGTGGCCACTAAGGAACCCACACCGGATCCTCAGTTTTCCATGTGACGGGTAATGCTCCCTCAGTGGCCCCTAGGAAAAACCCAACCCAGCACGATCATTCTTTCTGCAGACCAGCATTGGGGAGGCTCTTCCTTGTAAAGAGAGACCTAGCCCTTTTCCGGGGACATAGCCCATATCCAACATGATATCCTGGGCCTTGGTGCTTTAGCTTCCTTTATTAGTTAAAATAAAGCCCATCTTCTTCAGCAGATCATGACCCCATAAAGACACCGGAACTGCCAATACATATGGCTAAAACTGGCCAGAATGTTCCTCTCCATCCCTCCAATGTAGGAGGTGAGAGCTCATTTCCGGCATTTGAGCATATCCTCTTACAGTCTGCTCTGACTGTTGCCTCAGCCAACCAGAGGGCCAATCCTTGGTACTGATGATATTACAATCAGCACCTGTATCTAGGAGGCCAGACATGGACTTTCCTTCAATAGAAAGCTTTAATAAAGGTCGAGTATCAAGATCCAAAGAGCAAAAAACATTAGAAGTCCCTGTTGAGCCGAAGCCCTTGTTCCCTCATTCTGAATCTTTTGCAGGAAATTGAGAATGACAGCTAGATAAAAGAAGCAATTGAGCTATCCTATCCCCAGGAGAAATGGCAATAATGCCTCTAGGGGAAGATACCATTATCTTAATTTGTCCGGTAAAATCTGGATCTATCACTCCCAGATGAACTATTAATCCTTGCATAGTAACCGAGCTTTTCCCTAAAATTAACCCCACTGTATCGGCCAGTAATGGGCCTTTGAAATCCGTATCCACGAGCTGGATACCCATACATGGGGTTAATACGAATCGGGTGATGGAACTGAGGTCGAGTCTTGCACTCCCTCTCATTGCTCTCCTGGTGATTACATTGCATTGGGGGTCTCAAACTGGGCCATCCCTCGGTTACTGCCCCATATATTTGTGGGCCCTGGGGTCGGGGCCCCCCCTCAAGTTTTTTGGCCGAGCACCACCATTTCTGGAATCAAGATGCTGTCCATGAATATCCTTAACTGATCGACAATCACTGGCCCAATGGTTCCCCATTTTGCATTTTGGGCACAGCCCAGGCATTTTAGGCTGCTTATTTCCTGACCCACTCAGCTGTGGGCATTGGCGCTTCATGTGACCTAGCTGCCCACACTTAAAGCATTCATTGTTCTTCTGGCCGCCCCTTCCTTGGGACGTCTGCATGGCGGCAGCAGCCGGACCAGAATTAGAGAAAGGCCCTCCTAGTTCTCTGCATATTTTCATCCAAACCTCTAACCCTCTGTGTTTATATGGATTAATTGCTTGCCTGCATTCTTTAATACACTGCTCAAAAATCAGCTGCTTCAACAATGGCATGGCAGTATCAGGATCTCCAAACATCCGGCCTCCTGCCTCTACTAAACGAGCCCAAAATCTGCAAATGGCTCCATGGGGCCTTGGACGATCTTGGTTAAATTCCCACCACTTCCCCTCTATTAGGAAGGGATTTCCATGTTTTTGTTCCTATCTTATTGATATGTTCATAAACTTGGATGGGCTAATTTATTTGAGCCACTACAAATCTTCCTTGTCCTAACAACATGTCCTGATCCCACGTGGACCGGCCTGTACCCGCATTTATTGCTGCTTGCTCTGCTGCAAACTCAATGAAAAATGCCTTCCAGTCTAAATATTGGCCTGGTGACAAGCAGGCAAGAGCCAGATTATGCCAGTCACTGGGAGTCAGGCAGTAACGATACAAAGACTCTAATTGCACTACTACAAAAATGGCTGCTAACGCTGTACACACGAACCCCCTCGGCCAGTCTTTGGATACTTTTCCAATCAAGCGGCTCATGGTAGTGACCACCCTGTGCATCCTGAAATACAGGGAAGCATTGGACTCGAAGTTCTCTCCAAGTTTCTGGATGTAGACTGCGCCCTGATGCTCCGCCAGGGGCATACGGAGGCGGGTTCAGCAGCCCTGGAGCTGATGGCTCTACCTTCAGTTTCACTTTCTCTAAACTGTCAGCTATGCTTTCTAGATCGTCCTCTGACATATCTCCCTTGCTAGAACTCCCTTCTGCCTCCGATTTTTGAGAGCGCTCCTCTCTTACCTGATTCAGCACCTCATATCCTCTCTGGAGTTCTGTGCCACATCTTTCTCTATCTTCTATGCAATTTCTCACTAACTTCCAGACCAGCAAAACCCCTTTCGGTAAAACCCCCTGTTCCTCTGCAAACCTCAAGTCTTTCCCTAGTTTTTCCCAACTGGGCACCATAAAACGTTTATTCAGGAACCTTTCAATATGCAAGCAGGAATCTCTCCTAGCCCCCAATCGCAATCCCTTATATAACCCTTCAACCACGCCCCACCAGCCCAGTCCGCGTAATCTCAGTTCATTGGCCTTCGTCGAATGGCCTGATCTTGTGTCATGGTGCGCCTGCGCAGCTCTCACGATAGACGTGGCTTATTTTCTGGTGTATGAGGAAGTCAGGTGCAAGTCATAAGACTTGGCTGCAGTCCCAGGAGCCATTTTGGGACTACCGCCACACCCGGTCCCCACATTTTTTTTCCTTTTTGTATAGGCAGGGCCTAACCTAGTGCTTGGTGTACAGTTGGCCCTTGACACACTAACTAGCAGGGACTCCCTTTCCATGTCAGCTTCCTTCTGCAGTCCACTATTCTAACTGTCCACTCCCTTGCTCCCTTTTTGCCATTGATAACACCAAACAACACAGCTTACATGTGGAACTGACACAAATCCTCAGAAGTGTCCTGCATATAGAACAATTAATTACAGGCATGCCTGAAATCAGTCACCCAAGAGCTTATGAAGTTCCTAATTTGGAGTTAAAAATCACTTTTTATCAATGTATTAGTTACATTTTTTAATTGTTGTGATAAAATACCATGGACAAGGCAACTCATAAAAAGAAGTGTTTACAGGAGCCTGGTACAGCTATCCCCTGATAGCTCTTTCAAGGGTCAGTGGTTGGCTGGTTATTGTTGAGTAGCTAGACTGGAACATATATGTAGTTCTCCAGCAGGCTGACCTGGACTGCCCACTAGTGACTGCTGAGTACCTCACTCTGAAAGCCGTTTTCCTAACCTTTGAGTTAGTCATGCCACGCCCTTTACGTTGACCAAAACAGTCCCAAACCCAGAGATGGCGTTAAGGGGGCACTTTCAAAGAATATGGATGTTGGAAGTGATGGAAAACATCAGATCCCAGTTGGCTATGGTGAGAAGTAGCTGTCATGTACATACAGAGCCTCGTAATGTTAAGATGGAGAGCAAACCTGTGGGAGGATAAACTTGGAAGTGAACCTTCATCAGGGAAGCAGCACATACAGGAAAAACTCAAAAGCAAGGGACACAGTAAAGAAAAGTCACTTGTGACCCTGAGTTTGACTATGCAAAGGTCACTCACTACCTTCAACAGTCCATGTACTGTGGCCCCAGCCCTCCCAGGATCCTGCCCTTGCTTCATCTGAACCTGGAATGCTGGTTCCTCTTTGTGCCCCATTTTCCATGACTTACCTTAATCATCACAACCGAGTAACTATTGCCAGACCAAAGTCTTAGGGCTGTGGGTGGAGGGTGGATAACAGAAATTATATTAACTGTGTAGCTCCTGAATAAAGAGATTTCTTTAATTATATATATATATATATATAAAGCATAATTGACCAACTATGTACAAAAGGTCACTCTTTTGGGGGAGGGAGGTTGGTCTTTCAAGACAGAGTATTTCTTTACAGCCCTGTCTGTCCTCACATTCAACTCCATAGATCAGGCTGGCCTCAAACTCAGAGATCCACCTGCCTCTGCCTCCCAGGTGCTGGGATTAAAGGCAGATGCCATTATGTCCTAGCCAAAGGGTCACTTTGTAAGTGAAATGAATATAAAAATCATGGGATGGCTGAGGACAGCAGACTCTTCTTCCCCCAATCTTATGAAGAGTTTTGAACTTCTGACCACAAGACCCCATCCAAAGCTCACCAAGGCACGACACTGTTGCACTTCCTTTTGAGGTCATAAAACGTCTTGTAGTGACCAATTAAGTTTCGTTCAACATTTATGTATCTTTACAACACGGCTGTTGCTTACATTTTTCCCCCACAAGCCTTTTCGTGGTCACGGTCATGAGGCATAAGGCAGGAACAGTTCCTGTGTTGGTTATGTTTATGTGACTATGCTCCAGAATTCTGACAGAAACAAGAAAGCATTAGTACGTCCAGCTCATGGTTTCAGGGGACTCTGCTTGTGACCACTTGGCCCCATGCACTGTGGCAGAACATCATGACAGCAGAAATATGTGAGGCCTGCTCATGTCACAGCAGGTGAGAGGCAGAGAGCAACAGGAAATGGTCTCCCTCCACCTACCTATCACCAGCCAGCATTTCCAAAACCTACCGAAACACCATCGTCAGCTGGGCACCAAGTCCTGAAAACACAAACTAGTCAGGGGGCACTTCAGATTCAAAGCACAATAACCTCCTACCTGAAATGCATCCCCTAAAAGGGTCTCACAGTCACACACATCAATCACCTCATTGGCCCCACAGCATCCTTGAAGGTGAGTGTGGTTAACACAGCTTACAACTGAGGTCATGAGCCACAGAGAAGTGAACCGACTTCCGTAAAGGCATAGCCCACCGTTCTAGGTCCCTGTGTTCAGCATCCAGCTCTCTGGCCCTCTGCTCTGCACTGCACTTGCTCTGACAGACCTACAGCCAAGGCATTAGAGGAACTTGCACTGATCGGTGGCACTCTCCTTACTCCATCCTCTGATGCAAAACCTGAATAGTACCAGCTTGCACTCGTGTAGCATTTGATGACTGCTGGGACAGCTAGAGCTGCTCAGGGGCCTTGCCACAGCCTATGATTAATTGCCTCCATATTATTAATGAGGCAAAGCCCATAATGATTAAGTCAGATGACCACCACCACAAGTAAACAGGTATAAAACCCCAAGTTTCAGACATGGGTGTGGTAGGTTGCACAGTTGATGCTAGCAAGCCAGGAAGTAACACTTTACTAGGGCCACTACCCTGAGACCTCCATCCTTGTTTGAGTAAGATAAGGGCCTTTAATGCTACAGACAGGAGAGTTTTGGAAAACTGGAGCAGGTGATCACCAGAGTTGGGATAGAGATCGTGTGTGTGTGTGTGTGTGTGTGTGTGTGTGTGTGTGTGTGTGTGTCTGTGTGTGTCTGTGTGTGTCTGTGTGTGTCTGTGTGTGTCTGTGTGTGTCTGTGTGTGTGTGTGCGCACGCGCGTGTGTATGTGTGTGTAAACCTCAGGCCACATTTAGACTATTCTGCTTAGAGCACAGCATACTTTGAAATAAAATGGAGTTTGCTTTGTATTGTTTAATTACTACTGGGCATGGGGCTGCCTGGGAGTGTGGTTGATATACCCAGTGACACCCCTTTTGTCTGTGGGTAATAACTACAAATAACTTCTTTAAAGGTGGGACCCTGTGTCTACTTCTGCCTCTCAGTGCTGGACCCCTGTCTGGCTTCAACCTATGCAAGTCTTGGATGTGAGATCACAGTTAAAATCAGAAGGCATTTCATGAAAAGCTCTACTTCTGGCATTTGTTTTTCTCTCTTTTGAGTGTGGGTGTGTTACATGTATTCGAGTGTATGCACATTCATATATGTGTAGATACACATGTGTGCAGGCGAATGTGTACCTGCCCAAGGTTGATACTGACTCTCTGTTGCTCTTTGTCTTCTACACTGAGGCAAGGGTTCTCACTAAACCTAGTACTTGCTATTTCAGCTGGTCTAGCTAGCCACCTTGCTCTGAGGATCACATCTCTACCTCCCACATGCTGAGATTTCAGGTGGCCACCTTGCCCACCTGGCTCTTAATGGATCCTGGTCAGTCTTCACACTCGTGCATCAAGTGACCCACTGACCCATCTCCCCAGCCCCTATTTCTTGGCATTTCTCAAAACTCCAGGAGATGCGTGCGGCCCCCTGGTTTCATGTGCTGTGCATTCAGGTGTGCCAATAATCCAATTGGTTTCAGGTCAGTAGCCAGTAGCGCTGGGCTGTGTCACCCTGATAACAGTCACCCTCCATCTTCTGCGGTTCACATGTGTTTGCATGTGCTAAGCCTAGCCTGGCTGGCTCCTTTCTGTGCCCGACCAGATGTTAAATGCACTGGAGTGTGTGGCCTGGATTATCAGCATCACCCTGACTCACTTAGCATGGTGGAGACCTTTTCCTGCACCTTTGAGTCACCCAGGCAACTCTGAAGGTGTCCAGGATGCACCTGAGCCCAGTAAGGTGACAACCTCTGGAAATAGGTCTGGGGTGTGAAACTCAGCAGATGTCCAAGTATTCAGAGCTGACCAAAGTTCATCATGCCTGTCTGTCCTCAGGAGAAGAATCACAACACAACCAGCTGGCCAGGTCAGAGCTGAGAGTCTGGACTTCCACCAGCTCCAAGGAGAAGCAGTGCTTAATCTCCAGGGACCACACAAAAACCAATAAGGGAACGAATACAGCTCCTCTGAGCGTGTGCTCTTGCAGCCTGGAAAGTTCCCTATACAGTTGCTATCTCCTGTGAGATTGGCTAACACATGTAGCTAGGAAACCTAAAAAGGGGTGAGGTCACATAGAGTCAAGAACTCCTACCTCTCCACCCCTTTATTCCCACCACCACCCCCCCCTTCCTGCCATCAGAGGAAAAACTCTTCCATCTATCCAAGTGACTGTCTACTGCTTACTCCAGGGGGAGACACAAGGGTGACATCCCAAAACAAAGTCAAACCTTGCAGGACCCATTTCTGCATGCAAGGGTCTCTTCAGAGCTGCCCATCCTCTGTGGAAAGGGCTTTTGTGAGGGGCAGCAGCAAAGACAGCATCAGGCTCAGCCCCAGAACAAGCAGGAACTAATAAAGAGAAAGAGTCCCAACCGAGGCTGCAGCTCGGTGCTGGGACAACCTCCCTCTCTGAAGAGGGTACCCCACAGTGCCTGAGTCAGAGGGCTGTGAGCTCAGCCCCAGGCTGGCGGGCCGGGAGGGTGAGTCAGAGGGTGTGGAGAGAAGTGAACTTCTTCCCTGGCCAAATATGGGCTCTGTTCTGCTCTGTCTTGCCATCCTCACTGCCAGAGGCTGAAAGCTACATCTGCTCCACAGGACAGTGAGGTCCCTGACAAAAATGGAAACTATTCCTCCCTCCACTCACCCCCTCCCCTCCCAGGCCAGTGGGTGGCATTTTGCTGAACACTCTCCAAGCACCTTGCATTCCCAGCCTCTTCTCACCCAGTCTTGTTATTGATAGTGTAAAGCAGAGGCAACCATAGCGTGCTTTGAGTCTATTTTTTTTTTCTCATGATGGAGTCTTACTCCATAGGATGGGAGGCAAGAAGGAAAGAGAGTCCTCTGCCCCAAACACAACATGAAGAACATAATAGATCTGATCAACTCTTCAGTTCCTTAAATGAAGAAAGCAACAGCAACAGAGAGAGGGAGAGAGTGGGGGGGAGAGAAAGAGAGAGGGAGAGGGAGAAAGAGAGAGAGAGAAAGAGAGAGAGAGAGAGAGAGAGAGAGAGAGAGAGAGAGAGAGAGAGAGAGAGAGAGGTGTCCTCTGCCAACAGACTTAATTCCTTGAGGAAATACCTTGCATAGCATTCTTTATATGCCAGGCACTGCTCTAAATCTCAAATTAGCTCACTTACCATGAGGCTTCCCACATCTATCGTCACCACTAACCCCTGAGGACAGTGCTGCTACTATGAGACCCATTTTACAGATGAGGAGCCTAAGACTCAGTAGGTAACTACTCTAGTCATGCAGGCAGCATATGAAGCTAGCATTTCAGTCTCCAAACGCCAGTCTCACACTCAGTACCCTAAATAGAATTTGATTCATTTCTGTATCTCCGATGTCTGGTGCATGCTGGACAATATTAAATGTGGACCACATAGAGTAATTAATAAATGTATGTTTTCCAAGTAGACAGTGGATTCTGTAGCGGTGAGTTTTTAGCTACACCGTTTTTGTGCACCCAGCAGGTCATATGCTTCCAGCTACTTGCCCAGGAACTCTTTGGATTTGCAAATGGAACACACACACACACATTAGCTTATTTTTAATATGCTGTCTAGCTTAATGGCTGGGCAGTTCTAATCCTCCCACGGCTAGCATACTTTCCCTCCAGTATTCCTGGCTCAACACCTTCTAAATCTACCTTTAACTTTGCTGCCCTGTTACCTTCTGTGAGGCCCATTGGTCTTTACTGCCCAAGACACTTCTGGGCAGCCCTGTCAGGGGCTGCTTCCCTTTCCTCCTACATTTCAGATGATCTTCCCTCTGCAGCTCTTAATCTCTTCCACCTCCCACTGCATCATGGCGATCCTCCATCTCCTCCCCCACAGCAACTCTAAGAGCCCTGCCCTGTCACCCCTTTCCCAACCATTAGCCAGTGGCATCTTTATTGCTTGATCAAAAACCGATTGGGGACAAGGACCCTTAGATAAGGCCATACAGATTCCCAATTGGATCAAAGCATTAGAACCAATCTCCAACAGACTTTATATTGGTTTGTCAAGGTCTCACAAATGTATTGCACCCTATGCACTTACTGGTGAGTCTGAAGTTATCCAACTTTCTAAATCAACTTCCCAAATTGTCAGCTTGGGCCAGCAAGATGGCCCAGCAGATAAAGGTGTTTGCCACACAAACCTGATGACCTGAATTCAACCCTGGGAGCCCTTGTAAAGACAGACAGTCGTAAACTATCTTCACAAAGTTTTCCTCTACTCTCCACATACATATTGTGACAAACACAACCATCAACACACACATGTACACACAAATAATCATTTAATTTTAAGAAAAAGAAAGCATTACAGCTTATCCAAATGCCAGATGCAATTCTCAGGCTTCCTCCCTTTTCCCTGCCCCATTCTCACCAAGTGACTGGATCACCCTGTGTGACTGGTGCCTTTTAAGTCAGCTATCCTAGCACTCGGGAGGCAGAGGCAGGTGGATTTCTGAGTTCAAGGCCAGCCTGGTCTACAAAGTGAGTTCCAGGACAGCCAGGGCTATACAGAAAAACCCTGTCTCAAAAAAACAAGAAGAAGAAAGAAGAAGAAGAAGAAGAAGAAGAAGAAGAAGAAGAAGAAGAAGAAGAAGAAGAAGAAGAAGAAGAAGAAGAAGAAGAAGAAGAAGTAGTCAGCTCTTCAGGACCAAGGATGTAGTCCTGTGGTAGAGAACTTATCTGGGCTATGCAAAGTCTGCCTTCTTGGCACTATAAGGAAAAAAGAGTTTTACTCCTGCTCCCACCTCTCCTACACAGCCAAGCTGGGGCTCTCTCTTCTGTCTTCTTGCTTTGTTTTGCTTTGTGGTATTTGCAAGACAGGTGGCAGATGAAGGGCCTGGCAGAAAAGTCTTAGTTACAGAGTATGGGGCAATTCCAGCCAGAGCTTAAAGGAAAGAAACACAGCAGACCCATGTAAACCCCGCACATGCAAGTTCTATGCCCTTGGCCCAGATGCACACAATCTCCAAGGCTCAGATGATGGGAGGACAGTGTCCATCCAGGAGAGCTGTAGCCAGAACTCAGTGAGGAAACCCAAGCAGCAGCTTGTGCAGCCCTGTCACATAGGATGCACTCGGTAAGTACAGCCATACTGCTATCATCAGAATCGGTTCCAAATGATGGCGTGCACACAGTTCTGTGTGATTCACAACATTAATCTGATTTTTTATCTCCAAAGAAAACCATGAGTAGTACTGGCACAAGTTAACAACCACTGGTGTCAGAACAGGCCTGGGCTGCTCAGTCCACCACCCCATTGTGCTTCCCTTGTATTCCTCTCAGTCTTTGAAATAGTTTATATAATATGATACAACATATCATATATGTATAATACATACATCATAATATATATATGTATATTATATAGTATTGTTTTTTACATTACAAACTTATTCTGTAAGCTTTTGATAAGCTTCAGTTCCTTTTTCAACATCTCTTTGCTTATTTGGTCATTCTTCCTGGTACCCTCTTAGCGCTTCCATGGCAAGCCAGATCGTAGAGCAGACACGTGCGCATTGTAAATTACATGGAACCTCACCTATACAGCAGATGCAGAGGGGACATCCAGGACCAGTACAGAGGCAGAAGCAAGATGTAGTTTGAGATCAAGGTTGAGTCTGTGTATATTAGATTCATATATCCATCCTCCAGTCCTCCCATCCATCCTCCACCCCTGACAGCAGCGGGAGAAAGGAGAGTGACTATTGAAGCCAGTGCCTCACACAGCTAGGCAAGCACTCTATCGTAGAGCCTCTTTTTGTTTTTTTGTTTTTTTTTTCTTTTTTCTTTCTTTTTTTTCTTTAACATTTTATTTTCAGACAGGGGTCACCGAGTTGTCCAAACTGGTCCTCTCAGAAACCAGGATGAGAGGCCTGAGCCAAAGAGAGCCTCCAAAGTACGGAAAGTTCAAGGCAAATTACCAAGTGTAACAGCTCTGCATCACAAGCTGTCGACGGCTAGAGTTCGACATCATCCTGTTGGCTGCCTCGCCAGGAAAATGTAGCAATGGAGACAGGAAATATTCCTGCTGGGGGTACAGACAGCTCTCAAAAAGGAAAAAAAAAACCTTCAGAAAATGTGAAAGAAATAATATTGCACTTTACATGGCTAGCAACTATGGAGGCAGGGGTAAAAATATCACCTGCTTAGCTAAAATTGGTTGAAATAAATTGTTTAAGCTAATGCTTTAAGCCAGTTTTGGGGACTAATACCTCTCATGCTAACACTGTAGAGGTAAAGCAGGAGACCGTCTCAAATTTGAGGCCAGCCTGAGCTGCAGAGTGAATTCCAGGGAAGCCTGGGCTACAGAGGGAAGCCCTGTCAACTTGTCTCATATATATGTATGTATGTGTGTGTGTGTGTGTGTGTGTGTGTGTGTGTGTGTGTGAGAGAGAGAGAGAGAGAGAGAGAGAGAGAGAGAGAGAGAGAGAGAGAGAGAGAGAGAGATTTGGATTTGGATTAGGGTCAATAAATTATAAGCCACAGATTAAATCCATGAGCAGAGTTTTATAGCCACACAGCCAGGCTTGTGCATTTACATATTCTGGTCGCTTTTGCACTGCCTAAGAGACTTTATGGGCACAGCCCTTGAAACAGAAGCTGGGTATGGTGACACGGACCTATAATCTCAGCACTCAAGGGGCTAGGGTAGCATGGTGGGTCAGTCATGTTCCAGGACACCGCACCACATCTGGGCATCACGAGTCGGACCTGGTGAGTTATTTAAAACGAGGTTCTCATGCTAACAGAGCAACTGCTCTGACTGAGCCACCTTCCCAGCCCTGTGTTCTGCAATCTTTGAGAGGGTGTTACACAAAAATAAAGACCCCATGCCGAATAGCTCAGAACTCTTTTTCAATAAACAACACATCCTCAGGTGCGCTGCCTCTTCGCCGCCCAACGATCGGAACTAGTGCATGATGGGAAACTTTCTGAAGTCCTTTATTCTTGCTCACAAAAGAAGGCGTGGGATAGCTGTGTGCGTACAAGAAACCCAGCTCTCTTTTCTCCAGCGTGCTACAGACCCATTAAGTTATCTATTCCTGTTACTGACACAGAAGCTGTTCTCACCAAGCATCTGACGCAGTGTCGGAGATCGGTTTTTGCAGCCCTGGGCCAATGGGCTCGTTTTTTCCTTCGACCTTGATGAGACTTCTCCGCCTTTGTTTGCGCTGGGCTTTGAGGGCTTCCCGAATTTCTCCCGTACAAGTCCACAAATGCTCTTTTATTGTACGGGGCTTGGCTCATCACCTGCTATTGACTAAGCTGAGGAAACACTGCTCTCATTCTCAGAGCCCTGAAACATTTCATTCTTCATTGTTCTTTGAAAGATTTCACTTTCAAAATATGTGCACTTTCATCACGATCTGCTGGGAACTGCCTCGGTCGTGGTAGGAGCCTCTGAGGCCACAGAACCTTACGGGTCTGCTTCTTTAAATAATTAAATTCTATTAGTATTCTTTTATGTGGCTAGATGGTGCCTGGCCCGCAGTCAGTCCTTACTGTGTTTTATCGGGATGCACAAAGTAAGAATATCCTTTTATTGTTTACCCTGGTGTCAAACGTGCTCCTGAACATTCTTTAGCTTTGCAGGTGACTTGGATTCATGTGTGCAACCAGGGACCGGATTTTTTTTTTCTTTGAAAACACTAGGTAGTCAATGTTTTAGGCTTATTTTTGTAGGCAGAGTCTAAGTATACTCTGGGATAACTGTAAACTCCCCATCCTTCTGAACCAATGTTTTTTTTTTCCCCCTCAACTATAGCCTTTTACCTTATTTTGGACATAATATTTTTACAAATTCATAAGAACAACTTCCATGTATATAATGTATTGTCATACTCACTCCAGACTCCTCCCCCTAATACTCTTAGATCCACCCCTCTCTCTCTACCGACTTCAAGTCCTATTTAATATCTGTACAACTAAATATATATAATATATATATATGTATATATATATGTATATATATACACAGACACATATATACACACACATATTTCAGTCGGTAGAGTGCTTGACTAGCATACATGAAGCCTTGGGCAATCTCCAGCATCACATAAAACCATATTTAGGTACTGTGGGACAACTCGGTGCATAAAGGAATTTGCCACCCCCCCCAAAGCCTGGCAACTGGAGTTTGATTTACCTACATAAAGGGGGAGAAGAGAGAGAGAGAGAGAGAGAGAGAGAGAGAGAGAGAGAGAGAGAGAGATTGGCATTTAAAGAATCTGAGAGATAGTGTTGGATTGATCCTGTCTCACCCAGAATGACCTGACTAGCATTCCAAACTCCAATCGAAACTCCAGTCCTAGGACATGCTATTCTGTCGATAATCTGACACTTTGTGGGATAGGCTAATAGATGGATGTCATTGTGATGGAAATGATCGTGTCGTTCTTATTAACACATTCCTATGTATTCAATGATGAGCTTAAGATTGACTATGTTTTGAATTGTGTATTGGGGCAGTGCACATGCAAGTATGCATGAGGGATAGAAGGCATTGAGTTAGTTCCCTTGGAGCTGGAGTTACAAGTAATTGTGAACCACTAGCTATGGATACTAGGAACTGAATTTAGTCCTCTGCAAGATCAATAAGCACTCTTAACCACCTTGTGATTCCTTTAGCCCTCAAAGGCTATTTTTAAAAAATGATAATAATTTGATGGCTCTATAGTCTTCCCCCCCCCCACACACACACACAGTTCCTCATCTGTTTGGTCAAGGCCATTTCCTGTGGAAACCTGCCTATAATGAGATTGAGGGTCCACCACACACATACAATCAAACATCACCCTTGCTGTGCACAAGGGTTTATTACAAAACCCCACTTTGAATATGGTGACATTCAAGTCTGAAAAAGCTTGAATCACTATACCTCTGGTTTCCCAAGCCACCCCAAGGGAATGGCCTCAGCAGATTATCTTTGACACTGGAAGAACAGAAATCCATGTAAGGGGGTGTTTATTTCCACAGAGCAATCAGCTTCAGTGGGCCTGTGGTGACTGGCCTGTTTATAGGCCCTTGAGTTCCTGGGAACCCAGAGTGACATCAGGCTGTATTTCTAGAAGTTGACCAGAGGAGTTACCTTTCCAACCCTGACACTTGCCCAGGCTCTTTCTGGGCCCTGGACTCCTCTTTCATACTCCTGAATCCTGGCCACCTCCTCAATGCTCCTCAAATAATCTGTGTGCTCCCCTGTCATCATGAATGTCTGTCACCCTGTCCTCCTACCTCTCCTGACTGGAGCAAGGGGACACCATTCATCCTGCTGGTGTCCCTCCATTCATCCTCCACACATCTCCACATGCCGCTCTGTCCTTGCTCTGCATGTTCTGTCTTCCTTCCCATGGTGCTACCTTGGTTAAAACATCTTGCTGTGTGAACAGAAGATCAAAGCATGAGCTTCAGAGAACATCTGCCTGGGTTTAAATTTTGCCTCTTCCTTTTCACAGCTTTTTGAAGGAGGAGGAGGAAAGGAAGGAAAGAGGAGGAAGAGAAGAAAGAGGAGGAGGAGAAAGGAGAAAGAAGGGAGAAGGGGGAAGAAGAAGAAAAGGAAGAAGAAGAAGAAGAAGAAGAAGAAGAAGAAGAAGAAGAAGAAGAAGAAGAAGAAGAAGAAGAAGAAGAAGAAGAAGAAGAAGAAGAAGAAGAAGAAGAAGAAGAAGAAGAAGAAGAAGAAAAGATGTTTGAGAAGAGTGCAGGGTGTCACAGAACATTCTGGACATGAGGCCCAGCTGGAAGACTTAGGCCACTAAGGGTGATCTTCAAAGGGTACACTCACTTCTGCTTCAGCCCAGGCTCTCTGCTTCCTGCTTGGTGTCATATGAGAAGCAGTCACCGAAAGCTCCTACCACCATAGACTGACCCAATACCCAATGCAGCCACCAGGCCTGTACCCTGTGAAACTATAAACCAAAATAAACCTGTCCTTTATTAAGATGCCTGTGTCAGGCACTTGGTCACAGTGACAAGACAAGCTATCCAGCCTTTGTGTAAGCCTTCATTGTGGTGAGCAAAGGCCTCTTAGAGCAATGCCCAAAGCACAGCAAATTCTGATTTGAAAAGTGTGGAATCAACTATTTTCTGGTCCACCCTTTCACTGGGCTGAGTTTGTGACTGCAGAAGTTGTGTATTTACCATTTCTTAGCCTGGAACCAGGCACAGTGAATCCTTAATAAACATTCCCTAAGAAAATGAGTGAATGCAGGTAGCACTAGAGGATACCCATACCCGCTGAACCCCTGACTCCAGGGCCCAGTGACTCAGTTTATTTGCTCAGAGATATTTAATAGGTAGGAAGACTTGCTTGAAATCCCCAGTGTTGAGCTGTGCCCCAAACATAGTTGCTCATCTCGCTAGAGTTGGGCAATTCCAGATGGCCTAATAGTGCAGGGACATACTGTTGATTACTGTTGACCTGCCTGAATGGCTCTGAACCCATTGGAAGAGCTCACCATCTCAGACTCAGCCAGAGATTTAGCAGATGTTCTCAGTAGCCAGCCCTTACACCACCACCACCCTAGCTGTGTCCCCTGGACTAGAGCTAGCTACCCCTGCTCTGCAATTGCTACAATCCAGATCCAACACTATTTCAGTGCTCAACTAGGCAACTGTAGGCCACCACACCTGTTTATTCCTGGATGGAGATATTTTCTCTCCACTCTGAACTCCCTTTGCCCTTTATCTCTTCTGGGTATTTGTCATCTTGGAATTTCATTATCTGTGCAGTATATAACAATGCCCCTTCAAATGGAAGATGTGAGGAGAGTCTTGCTTTCATGGACACTCTCATATTTATTACCTCCAAGTTCCCAGAAACCTGTGATCTTAAACTCTGTGACCCTGTTCTCCATATAGCACCTGATTCGTAAGCTTTCAGTCTGTGTGTGCACAGTGGATTAATCAAAGAGACAACCAAGAAATAAATCAATGAAGCTATGTATGTCCTACTGAGATAATACCAAAAAAATGTATTATTTGAGGATTTTTTCTTTGTCTTTTCATTCCCCTTATGCTTTCCTTCTCACCTCTTCTTTATTCTATTCTCAAACTAGAAATAACCAAGCCAACCACCTGTGTCCCAGATAATGAATCTCCAGTCACCCAGGATCTTCAGAGTTTCGTTTCATTAACTGAAGAACATGGACTTGGCTGTACAAACACATGCATATGTTTTCACGCCCTGGGAGTGGTTTGCAGAAGGGAGTGGGCGTTTGTGTGTCCCCACATGTCACATGGGCATGGGTTGCAATCAGTCACCTCCTTCAGCCTCTTGCCCCATCCCAGGAGCTTCCCTCCCTGACAGCCACATGTCACCACCTGTACCCAAGGTCAGCAAAACTGATTGTTGCCTACTCTTCAACAAACAAAAACCTCTCTTCCCACAAAAGTCTGTAGAAACCTATAGGGAAGCCTGGAGAATTTCATGTTATGGTGAGCACGAATAGGAGTCACTGCCTGATTTCTTAATAGCTGTGGACACAAGGGCATGTCTACTTTGGAGACTCAGTCTTATTCGTGGAGACCTGTTGCTTTCACAAAACATCTGTCCAGTCTCCACCCTTCTTTTCCTTGCCCATGCCCTGGTTGAAAAATGCAAACCCAGATTCTATATAAGGCGGTGCTGGCCAGGAGTTGCCCCATCTACCTTATCAGCCTAACTCACCTTCCCAATCCAGGCCTGTCCCTTGTACAGTCAAGGGTGAGGCTCAGCCCAGATGGTTGCAACTTGTTTGGATGAAACGAGCTAACTTGCCCAGCACCTGAGGTTGAGCCAAGCCAGGCCACAGGGAGAAGCCTAGAGCAGGTGTTTTGGGGGACAGCATGCTGAGATGAGAACATGGGAGGTTTGGTAGGCCTGGTTGTCCCAGGCAAAGGTCTCATCTTAAGGAAGACTGTGGCCAGCTCCAGCTCAGAACCTCAGCCCCTATCTCTCTTCCCCAATCCCCTTGCAGCAGAGAGCAAGCTGTTCAGAAGCTAGACATCAAGTTGATGATCTTGGATACTTGGTACCATAAGTCATCCATCTGAGATGCCAGCCATTGTTAGACCCACCAATATTTTATGCACCCCTAAGAGAAAAAAAAAATGACAGTTATCAAGGTAGGATGGCATGATAGATCTTTGACAATTAAGATGGATGTTTTCTACTTACCAAAAGCTTTTTAAGATTTGATAAGGATGTACCCATGGAAAGGAAAATATAAATGAGGTAAATTGCTTACAGCATCCTAAAACTTGCTGCACAGTTATGAGGACCTGAGTTGGGAACCCACATAAAAGTTGGGCGTGGTGGCGTGGGTCTGTAGCGCAGTGTTAGGGCTGTCTGAAGCACACAGGTGTGGGCCTATTCAGAATCTGACTCTTCGGGCTCCTCCTAGTCTAGGCCAGCTGGAGACCAAGGATGGCCATACGGAGGAGGGTGCTCTTCTTCATCAGGGAGGGCCACACTGTCGTCTCAAGAGTTCTTCTCATCAGCTGATGCCACTCTGCATGACTGACGGGCAAACGCGGAACTGTATCACTAATGGTTCCTTCCTTCTTTAGTGTGATAAACTGTAGAATCCTGATGATTGCTAGTAGGTCCTGAGCAGTTAGGACTTCGAAGCTACATAGTCACCTTATAAGTGCTCTCTCTCTCTCTCTCTCTCTCTGTGTGTGTGTGTGTGTGAGAGAGAGAGAGAGAGAGAGAGAGACAGAGACAGAGACAGAGACAGAGACAGAGACAGAGACAGAGACAGAGACAGAGATGTAATGATGTGTGCTAACCTCATGGCCTTAGTGTGTATACCAGCTACTTGTTAAATGCTCTAACACACCTCATCCTCCCAGCAGACCTGGAAGGTGACTGATGCTGCTATTGTTGTCTTGCATATGAAGAGGGGACTACAAGGTTATTACAATAATACTACAAACTGAGATATGAGTTTAGAAGTTCAATTCTCAGCTCTATAATTATCCACCTCATTCTACTTGCTATCCGTGTGCCCACTAGAAAGGGAAGAGAAGCAAGGCCTACTTTGTGTTCAAGGATACACAAGGTAAAAGTTCAAAGCCATCTTATCTGTCCCAAAAGCTCATGTTAAGCATTAGCTTTCCAAACTAGGTATTTGGATCTTATTCTGTAGTTCAGCATCCATGCTGCATATAGAAAAATTAAACATCTTTCTTTCTTCTTAACAATGAAGGTAATACATGATGGCTGTGGTCAGATGGTCTCGATTCTCTTTATTTATGCATTGAATCACTGCATAAATAAAAGAACGTTGTTTCTAAAACATTCTTGATGGGTTGAGGTCCTACCAAGGATCTTATACAGTAGCAGGAAAGCAAACTGCATACAGGTGATTTTAACTGCTACCAAAAAGGACAAATGCTACTAAAACAGCTCAAATCACCTCAACTACCCTGCTGGAAGATGGTTCCAGAAGCAGAGCAACATACCGTGGGAGGGAGGTCTCTGCTAAGCCACTTGATGCACAGACACAGAACCTTGAAGAGTGGGGATTAATTAATTCAAATGTAATGTCTCTGCAGTCTCATTTTGAAGCTCTCTCTAAATTGGTCACCCTGGTAAAGCCCTCATGGAATGACTGTTAGTGGATTCAGAGAAAGGCATTGAGTTGTAGCATCCATCAGAGTACATGGGCAGGCAAGAAGATGCAGGAGAACCCAGCTGAGATTGGCAGACAAGGACGTCTGCTACATTAGCATAAATGCCAAAACCTTGCTGCCTGCTGACCTCCACTGCCCATGGTCTGACCTCCAAGGATTTCCTGTCTGAGTCCTTGTTGAACTTTCTGACCTTCGAGTGATACCAGACCCACAATCTGTGCTAGGTAATTGTTTTTCTATTGAGTGACTTGTGGGTGACCTCAGCTCCCTGTGATACCTCCCACAGGTGAGTTTCTATGTTAACATTCCCTGCTTTAACGGCAAGATAACTCACTGATCAATAAGGAAGCCACGGCTGAACTGGATGTGGCTGTACCGACCTGTCATCCTGCCAGCAGGGTGTGGTAGTTGAAATATCTGGAGTTCAAGGCCATCCTTAACATCATAGTGAATCTAAAGACAGCCTGTCTCAAGCAGACAACCGATATTTTAAAATAATAATAATAATAATAAATCTTTGCAAAGAATTGCTAGGGCTAGAGAGGTGGTTCAGCTGCTAAAGGCTAGCCTCCCAACCCAAACATCAAGAGTCCCTGAATGACAACAACCTCTTTCCATGGCTTAGAGATTTGGGAGGAAGACTTCCAGTGAAATCAACAGACCAGAGTGGAAGCCCGGGAGACCTGGACCCAAACGCCTCTTCAGATGGCACTCGGGGTTCAATCTATAGATGAAAAGGGACACTTTGGGTATGTTTCTGATGGTGTCACTCTCCATAGGTGTGCTGGCCCTCCTAAAAGAGCTCCTGCTGCAAAGATGTGCCTGCCCTCTACAGCCTCAGCCAAGCACCTCCAGGCTGACCTTCGAGAACCCACTTCTACTACAGCTACCAGCGCTTTACTGATAGTTTGAAGGTGGTATCTTCTCCTGAAAACCCTCTAGGGCCTCTGCTGTCTTTCCCAACCCTCTTCTGTGGCTGGGCTGGGGACACCTGGGGATGGTCACGTGTCCTCACTTCTTGAGCCATTCTTCCCATCTGCTCTCTCCTCTTCCTTTCCAATCTTCTAACCCTGTCCCCAGCTCTACAGGTCCATGGCCGTTAGCTAGATGTAGCAGTACATAGCTGGAATCCCAGAACTAGGGAGGCTCGGGTTCTGAGTTAGAGACTAGCATGAGCACACGATGAGAGTCTGTCCCCATGTCCCCTAGCCCTTGTTAGTCTATACAAAACAAGCTCCCCACTCATCTATGATATCATGTGAGCGAGCGGTGCTGCAGTTTTCAAAGTCTACATGTCACATGTCCTTCCATCACATGCTGTTGGCCGGGTAAGGTTGGAACTAATCACTGTCACCTCAATCAGTCATCCTCACAACCCTCTAAGGCTGATAAGGACACTGAGGCTCTGATTCGGGAAACCGAGAAGAAATGGCTTTGGCTCTCAGTTAAATACGTATTTCTGGAATGCTTGTACAAAGCCAATGTTGTAGCGTGGATTCAACTTAAAAGGAAACTCTGCTACACAAACACACACACACACACACACACACACACACACACACACACACGTCTTTGCAAAGCCTTGCAGCACTGAATGTTGAGAAGTTCTTCCAGGTGTCTGATCTAAATTCCTTCAGCTGTAACTCAAGCCCATTCCTACCTCCCCACCCCCACCCCCATCCTCAGATAAGTACAAAAACAACAGTTGCAGATGAGATCGCCAAGCTTCGGTTGCCTCATAAGCCTGAGATAAGCCCCACGGAACAGGCTTCGTATCTCCCTTAGTGTTGCCTCCACCCAGTATGTCACTGCTCAGCCCCTGCCCAGAGCTAGCATAGGCCAATAGCTTTGGGGCGGGGGGAGGTCTGAACAAAGGAGGAAGAGAAGAATGATGGAGAAAACTGAGAGCTGGCAGCTTCTCTCAGCTGCTCACTTTTTGGGAGGTGTCCACAGGTGACATCTTGGAGGAAGCTGTGTTACCTCATCAGAGAGGCTCCCCCAGTTAGGAAAGAGTAATGGCAGGTCCTGTGCATGCCTGGGTCCTGTGAAGTTCTCAGATACTCCTACGAGGTGCATGCCACGGAGAACTCCTCTTCTGGGGTTCCAAAAGGAAGAAAAGGACCACTGCAACCATCCAGAGTGCTCGGTAGATACCCAGGCCTGGTCCTATATGGATCACAGAACAGGCTCAGGGAAATGCCTGATGACTAATGCACTGGAAAAAGTGAACGCAAGGGTGAGAGCGCAAGAGAATGAATTAGCATGTGATTAAGTCGACCGAGGTTAGTGAGTGAGTAGAATAGAAGAGCAAATTGAACGGAGTAAACACCTAAGTGCGTTAGTGGATGGATGAGAGGAAAGAGTTATGGAGTGATTAAATGGCTATGTAACCGGCATGCAAACAGACTGTGAGTCGACTAAATGAGAGGATGCTGAATGAGCGGGCAGCTGGGGATGAGGTGGATTTAGAGGCTTAGAAGGATGAAGGAAACAAAACGCCTATGGAAGGAGTCACAGAGACAAAGGTTGGAGCTAAGATGAAAGGATGGACCATCCAGAGACTATCCCACCTGGGGATCCATCCCATAATCAGCCACCAAACGCAGACACTATTGCATATGCCAGCAAGATTTTGCTGAAAGGACCCTGATATAGCTGTCTCTTGTGAGGCTATGCCGGTGCCTGGCAAACACAGAAGTGGATGCTCACAGTCAGCTATTGGATGGAACACAGGGCCCCCAATGGAGGAGCTAGAGAAAGTACCCAAGAAGCTGAAGGGGTCTGCAACCCTATAGGTGGAACAATAATATGAACTAACCAGTACCCCCAGAGCTCGTGTCTGCGTAGCTCATGCATATGTAGCAGAAGATGGCCTAGTCGGCCATCATTGGGAGGAGAGGCCCCTAGGTCTTGCAAACTTTATATGCCCTAGTGCAGGAGAACACCAGAGCCAAGAATTGGGAGTGAGTGGGTAGGGGAGCAGGGCGGGGGGAGGGTACAGGGAACTTTCGGGATAGCATTTGAAATGTATATAAAGAAAATAGCTAATAAAAAAAGAGAATAAAAAAAGGATGAATGAATTATAGGTGAAGGAGACCAAAGGAGACATCCTGAAGTCAACCTCTAGCCTTCATGTGCTCCCTCACAGACAAGCACATCCACACAGCACAGGCACACACACACACACACACACACACACAGAGAGAGAGAGAGAGAGAGAGAGAGAGAGAGAGAATTCTCATGAGCATTTGCTGAATGAATAAATGATAGAAAGATCGCCTCCCCATTACACAGCACTAAAAATCTTTATTTGTTTGACATCCTTGGGATCAGACAGGCCTAGTTTTAAGTGCACTATGCAGTTACTAAGACTATCTTCTAGGAAAGCTTTTTTCTATCTTCTTTAAAATGGGGGCATCCGGGGCTGGTGAGATGGCTCAGTGGGTAAGAGCACCCGACTGCTCTTCCGAAGGTCAGGAGTTCAAATCCCAGCAACCACATGGTGGCTCACAACCATCCGTAACGAGATCTGACTCCCTCTTCTGGAGTGTCTGAGGACAGCTACAGTGTACTTACATATAATAAATAAATAAATAAATAAATCTTTAAAAAAGAAAAAAAAAAAGAAATAACTTCCGCAAGGAAGGTTGCAGGATTCAGAAAAAAAAAAAAACCTGAAAAAATGGGGGCATCCTTGGCTACCTCAGAGTCTTGCAGTAGGGAATCAAAGGAGACTGAAGACCCTTTGGCAAGCATCTAGTATTCAGAAGACATTTCATTAAAGAGCTCCTCCTTTCAGACCCCCAGTGCAGCCCTTCCTCTGCTTGCCCAAGCCCACCAGCCCCGGTGGCCTTTGACACTCCATCTTGTATGAGGTCACGGTCTTTTAGGGAACAGATACAAGTGGAAGCAACTCTACTAGGAAGTGGGGTGATGAAAGCATTAGGGTAAACTGTGCACATTGCAACATCTCAGCAGCTTTGGGTCTAGAATGACAGCGACTTCTGTTTCAATTTGAGTGCAGAAAGGAGGAACAAAAGATTCGTTCTAGGGAAAAATCAAAGGAGCCTTAAAAGAAATCAGTGGAATGTGGGTGTGTTGGCCTATCAACTGAGGAAGTGTACACAGAAAGGTGACCTTAGAAAAGATATGGGGGAAGTTGACTGGACCGTTTGGAAGGCTGAAGCTCTTAATTCAGAAAAGAGAAGAGAATATGGCTGGTCAGAGAGCCACAGTCTGAAACAGACATGCTCTGAGCATCTGACTTAAATAAACCCTTGGTGAGTCAGAGACCCCAGCCAGGACCCTGCCTGCCACTGTGACCTCTATTGTCTTTGTGGCTAGGTATGTTCATTACTTTGTTATCATTGTGATCAAATGTTGAACAGAAGCAACTCAAGCAAGGAAACATTTCTTCTGCTTCAGCCTTTCAGAGGCATTAGTGCAAAGCAGCAAGGGCGGCACAAAGGGGATGGATCATCGATGGTAGCAGGGGCAGAGGTAACTGTTCACGTGGACAATCACATCCGGACACAGAGCTAAAGCAGAACAAGAAACAGATATAGCTAGTCTTCAAGGCCTACCCCTAGCAGAACCCAAAATGGATAAAGCTAGCCTTCAATGCTCACCCCTAGACAGTTACTTCTGCCATCAAGGGTCTCTGTCCCAAAGCTCCCACGACCTCCCAAAAGAACATGGCCTGCTGGGGAGGAGATGCTCAAACATGGGAACCTGTGGGGAGTGTTTCAAACGAGATACTATAATAACACTGTAGAGCCATGGATGAAGTGGATGCTACCACCACAGCCACCACCACAGCCACCACCACAGCCAGGGACTGCTCCTGATTTCCTTGCAGCATCAGCTTCAAATGCACAGCCTGAGGGTAATGCACTATGGCCAAGGAATACTGCCTGGTGAGAAATTGGCCTCTACTGCTTGGTGGAAAGGGAGGGGGCCAGGCCTCTTGTCAGTCATAAACTGGGAACATCCTCCAAGCATAACAAGGCATTCCCAGTACTGAATGGTTCCAAAGGTTTATATGTAATTAAAACAAAACAAAACAAACAAACAAGCCAGCAGTAAGTGAGCTTAAGAAAAATCAGTTGCCCTGGTCTCTTTTCTGTGACTGTGACCAACAGTGACAAAAATCAACTTCAAAAATTTGGGATCAATTTTGACTCATGGTTCCAGGTTCTAGACCATCATCATAGAGAAGTCAAGGCAGGAGCCTGAAGCAGCCAGTCACAGTCAGTGTCTGCATAGTACTCAGGTAGCCTTCTCTATCCCTATACAGTCCAGGGTCCCAAACTGGGGAGTGGTGCCCCCCACTTTAGAGCTGAAACTTCCCACATCAAGAAAGGCAATCAAGACAAGCACACACACACACACACACACACACACAAACACACACACACACACACACACACCCATAGACATGCCCACAGGCCAACCTGGTCTAGACCCGTCCCTCACTGAGATTCCCTTTCCAGGCAATTCAGGTTGACAATTAAACTAACCAAGTGATACCACTGGCTGAGCTCACAATGAAACAAGGGAACAAAAAGAGAAGGGAACTTGACAGGCTGTGCAGTCAGAACCAGAACAAAAGGAAATATCAGAGGAACTGGAAAGAAACTGTAGAACACCCGACAGGGTGTGGCGACACTGGATGTCACAATAGTTTGGGAAGGACCCACAGATACCAAACACCTTTACGGCAGCATCTGGTCTGGAACCTATGAATTGAGAAGAGCATCTGCAGAGAGAGAGCAGAGTATAGGGCTCCATAAGAATGGTTAGAGAATGGCGGGAGACAGCTGTGACAAGGTACCCAGGGTTCAGAGAGTGACCACAGAGCACGGAGAAGTGATCTCAGACATCAGAGATTTGGAGAGGCATTATCTAAACCAACATATACTGGGTTCTGCACACACACACACACAAAAGAGGGTGGGAGGTGGGTATGTGTTCAATAATGACAGAGCCTTTTCTGGTCTTAGTGTGAAGCTGGAGTCAAGGAGGAAGAAAGGGAAATGGGAGGTGGTAATGTTAGAGTCACTACAACACGCTTCTCACTACAAAGGCAGATATCAGTATTAGAGGGAAGACACCCCCCCCCCGTCCCCCAAAAGATGAGCCCTGTCTGCTCTCCTGGAAGAAGAAAAACATAGGGAAAATGTATAAAGGAAAGGTACCTACTTTTGCACCGATTCCCTATTGTAGCAATTATAGTAAATGCAATGCTTTACAATATCATAAACTTTTGATCTTAATGCTCTGGAGGCCAGAAATCCAAAACTCAAGATTTAGAAAAGGTTGCCTTTCTTCTGGACCTTGGAAAACCTGTGGTGTGCCTTTTTCAGTTGTAGAAACCATCTATACTTCTTGGCTCATAGACCCCCTCCTCTCGTCATTAACTGGGCCTCCACTATGCCCCATTGGTTGTCTCTGTCACCGAGCATTTCCTCGTACTCTGACTCCTCGGCCTCAGACTTACAAAGACTCACGTAATGACGTCAGTCTCCTGCCTTTGGCTTTGGGTGTGTAAGGTAATATACTTGCAAGGTTGGGGGATTAGGGCAGAGGCAGCTTGCAGGAAAGAGGCTTCTGGCGGGATCATCTGCTTCTATATTTAAGAAAAATAAAAACTGAAGGAAAGGAGAAAAAGTCAGGGACTGGCTGGGCTGTGGGCTGCAGACAAACAATCACCTAAGAGAAAGCCGACCGTGCCCTGGGTTCTTATCACACACCAGGGTTTTAGATTCTTGTATAATCTAATTTTCTTTTTACTCAGTGTCTTAAATTTCTCCCATTTGTGATCCCCGAGAAATCTGTACGTGATCACATGCACGTGGGTATATAGAACAGGCGTACACATCAAACCATCACTGATCACAAAGAGACGACTCTTCAAACAATTCTTTGGTGCACATATAATGTTACCATTGATTCAAGATAGAAGAAATTTGCATATTCATGAGGTGAGTGTGCTTATTTCATGTAAAGAGTTGGATCTTGTTTAGTATTTGATTCTCCAGGACAAAGAAGCACCTTTAGTGTTTTTCAAGGAAGTTTCACTGAAGTTCATTGATAGTTTGGTAGTTTTAACTATCAATGCAAAGAACACCATTTCACATAAATACATAGCTCAAAATGGCAGAAGTATTTAAAGGCTCTTTTATGAAACTGATGGAAATTCTGTTCTAATCCCAAGCTGGAATTCACTTAGTAACATTGCATGAGGCTTAAGTGAGCACATCAAACAACAATTTTTGAGGTCAAATAGTCTTACACTACAAACGCAAATAAATGTGATGCTTATGTACTGAAGGATGATGGTAGAAGCAATCTTCGGGGGGTGTTGTTTGTTTGTTTGTTTTTTGTTTGTTTGGTTGGTTTTTTTGCAAAGTTAAATCATTATTTTATCAGAAAAGCAGAAAACTTCCTATGGACAGTTTCAAAAAAAAAAAAAAGCTGTGATTCCTAACATATCATAGTCTAAAATCTGAGCCAAGATATTTAAGTCGGGGACAGCACACACGGTGGAAAGAGCAAACCATGTGTTCAGAACTAAAGCTCGCTGAGGTCACATCCTAGAACTCGGCCAAGCACTGTCAGGGCTCACTAGGGTTCATCACATATTTTAAGTTTGGCTGTTGCAGGCTCAGAAAGTTTTTACTGTTGCTAACTTTCCCACAGTCCACATGCAGTTACATGACCCCTAACTGGGGAGCAACATGAAGTTTAAGTCCTTGGATCAGGGAACATTTGAGGAGCTGGAAGGAGTCCAGTGCCTTCCCGAATCTACACAAGGATTCCTGGAGTTGGGGATAGACCACGTGATCTGTTCCTGTGGTAAGGACCCTGGTGTCATCAACCTATTCCATATCTGTCACCACTTCTCACTGTGTCCCTATCACCATTGTCTGAACTCAGTAGATATCACAGATACCGAGACACACAAATTTTATAAAGATACAAGATACAACAGGAAATAACGTCTATGTAAAAGGCTGACACCAGGTTTGCTTGTCTGTTTTCCCCATGGGGAGGCCTCTCTGTTGGTGACCTCCCCCTCTGCTACCTTTCCACACTCCCTGCCCCACCTGGAAAGTGTGCTTTTCAAGACAAGGTCTTCAGGTGCAAAGTTTAGCTCCTGATGAGTTATTCTGTGGGAACTGAAGTCTTAGTCAAGTGCCAGGAATAACTGGGAATTCCCAAGAAGGCACAGACAGGAAATTGGGATACAGGAAAGGCAGAATTCTTAATGGGACTGCTTTCCCTTTATAAAGATTTGTATCTTTGTATAACTTAGGAAACGCACACTGCCGGTGTGATACTATCTCAGTTATTCATCCAGGTACCACTGTTTACAGGGACGCTTTTCCTGAGTACCTAATGTATGTTAGTCCCTGCTCAGGACATGAGGAAACAAGGGACACATAGCATTTAGCATCACTCGACATTCCGAAGGTGAGGCTATGAGCACACTCTCTACACTAGATCACAGCATCCCACCAACAAGGCAGGTACTCTTGCTGCACACATTTGTCAGGTGTGGAAAATCAAGGCTGGAAAGAGATGTGGTTTTTTTCTCCACACAATGCTATCCGTTGTGGAATAAAGTCCCAGAGATATTTAAAAGAGGATAACAGAGCCAGATGATTTTATTATTATTATTATTATTATTATTATTATTATTATTATTAGCTGTTAAAATATGCCTTTTGCCATCTAGACTTTGAACATCAACCAAAACCTATTAACTTTTATAAGCAGTGCTAGGGCTAGATCTGCTCGGCCCCAGTGTCTATGCTTGACCCACCCAACTCGGCTTTTCTAATAGCTTGTCTCACATCCAGCCAAAATGGGGTCACAGTGGCAGATGTGTGTAATCCCAGCATTCGTGGTGCTGGGACAAAAAGATTTCTGTGGATGTGAGGCCAGGTGGATTTCATAAGACCTTGCCTCAAGGAAAAAAAAAAAAAAAAGAGTATTCAGAAAATAGATCACTTCAGACATCAGCCCCAGAAAAGGGCTTAAAGTTACAGGGAGAGGGAGGGAAGGTGGCGACTAGGAGAGGTAGAACCTGAATCGGATGCCATGCCATCAGCTGACTTGGAACCGTGGTTTCTGCCAAATGCTATTAGTCATGTGAAGACCCATCTCCACAAGAGACAACTATAAATGTGAAACCATGTTTGAAAGGCTACAGGCTGCTGTGTGTCACCAGGTGCTTAGGTGTATCCATGGCCTCAGAGAAAGATGACAGGGAGGGGACAAAGAGGAAGGACAAGCAGAAACTGAAGTTTCACTGTGGTTGATGACGTCAGGAACTATAAATAGAGACACCCCTGCTCCCAGAGTATGACTTAGTGAAAGTACTGGTGCAGTTATTTGAAAAGCGGGGCTATGATGTCTTCTGAAAATCGATGGTCTTTTGACTTCACTTTTATAAGGGAGTTCTAACAATGGGTTTCTGGTGTCTTTTGTAATTCTACTTAAATACTAATTTGTATCATGAATATTGGGTATAACAGGATTTGTAATATAAAAAATAACCAATACAGTGCGTTGACATATTCAAATTGATTGTTGTCATCAAAATGACCATGTTTTATCCCTAGAACTAACCTTAAGAGAAGTTGTCCCCAAGATGGTCTTGGGTGGTCCTCCCTACATTATGCCCTTAAATTTCTCTTCCTTGAACACAGATCAAGTAACTTCTAACAAATGGAATGTGGTATACGGTGTAGGCTACCGTGTCTGAGATCCGAGTTCTAAAGATATTGACTTCCATCTTGTCCTTGCTCCTTCTCTTAGCCTTTAAGCTCTCCCACGCTCCTAACACCCTCTACCATTTTGGGAGCAGCCTATGGAGAGGTCTTGATTAAGCCCTCTGCTCATGTGCAACTAAGAACCAGGACTCTCCATCCATGAGCCCAAAAGGAACTGAATCATTCCAACATGATAAAAGTTAGGAGCAAACCCTTCCTCGCTGGTGATTGCAGTCCACATACTGTGCCTGTAAGAAGCCTTAAGATGCACTCACCTGACCAGCTCCAGGATTTCTACCCCATGGAACCTGTGAGTTAATGAATGTGTTTTCGGTCAGGACCTAACTCTTAGAGTAGTTCTTGTTTGCACATATTTCAGTAGCTTACAGCCTTGGTGAACAACGTCTTTGCTGAGGAACATGTGTAGAAGACAGCACCGCAACCCCAGTTTGCCAAGCCTGCTATTAGACAGAGAGACATTTAGTCTTTGTCTCAATTTCTAGCACAAAGCTCTCCAAACTCTTAAAATTTCCTGAACGATAAAGGGGACAGGATCCTCTGTTGTTCTAATGAAAGGCTGTTCCTAGTGGTGGGGTTGTGGGGGGGGGGGGGACAGGCATGCAAAGCTTGGAACTTTTGATACCACCTCCAGCCTCTGGAGAAAAAAGGGAGATTAGAGACTGAATTAATCACCAAAGTCCAACAATGTCATCAAGTATGTCTACACAGTACATGTCCCATGAGGACCCCTGAGTACCTGGGGACTGCCCAGCATGGCAGTATGTGCCTGTAATCCCATCAGTTAGGGGCTAAGGCAGGAAGACTGTGAGTTCCAAGCCAGACTGGGTTGTATATAGCAAGACCTTATGGAGAGCAGAGGTAAGTGGGTTTGGAGCTCTTCCAGATTCGTTCATAGCAATTCTGTGGGGGGACAGAATCTTCTCTACTGAGGCCCCTCTCCTGGGTACCTTTTGGTCTTGGTCTATGCATCATTTGTATCCTTTCTAATCAGACAGCAGTCATATGTTGGGTATTTCCTGGAATCTTAGGAGCTGCCCTAGTGAATTATCCACACAGGTAGGGTTGTGGGAACTCTCCAACTTCTGTGGTTATGTGGGGACAGAGTATAAGCAGCCTGGTGACCTTCTGTTTGGAATTATCATCTAGGACTGGGACTGTCCCTCAAGCCTGTGACATCTAACGCTAACTCTAGATCTAATTCAGCTGTAGGACAGCCACCCACACACCATTGGTGTCAAGAGACTTGGAGACTTGGTTTGTGCAAGGAAAACCCCACACATTTAGGTGTCCAAAGTGAAGTAGGTAAAAACATCTCAGCGGCCCTCACAAGAATGAAGGCTCCGGAGGAGATAAGAAAATCACTTCCTAGAATTAGCCAACTCCCAAGGCCACGGGGAGCATGAGGAAACAGAAGGCTGACAAGTGTGTGACCTTTAGGAAATTTCCCATGAGTCATCCCAGAACCTGTAGGCTTTAGAGTCTTCTCCAACCGCAGGGCTTAGAAGCTACCCACAACTCCCCCAGAGCATTTCCCTGAGATGAGGAGAGAGGAGAGGCCCCAGACACCAAACCAGGATCTGTTCCCCTTTCCTTGGAACCCCATCTTCAACCTGATCCTCACCACCTCGAGAGCTGGTGAGCATGGCCTAAGTCTTGCTTGGCTTTCTGAGGATTCTGGAAGCCATGCAGGTCACTGGAAGATCAGACAGTTAGAAGCAGTGCTGCTCCCAGCCCAACGTGATCCAACATTCTTCTCAGAACACTGGCTTTGTGTCCATCCCAAGAGTTAAGGAGCAGAGTGAAAGAATGAACTTAAAAAGCAAAATCCCAGAAAATGGATACAAAGCCTAATACTGCAGCCTGGAGCACTGGTAGACTTGATAGTGGGAATGGAGGTGAGAGGGGAAGAGGTCAACCTTGGATATCATTCTTCAGTTATATCCACCATGGTTTTGGGGAGGCAGAATCTCTCCCTGGCCTGGAGTTCACTAAGCAGGATAGGCTGGCTCACCAGCAATCCCTATGCTGGGATGACAATGCCAACCAGGCACGTTTTTTAGATGAGTTTCTAGAAATCAAGCTCAGGTCCTTATGCATACCCAGTGATCTACTCTCCATCCTCCTGACATGGAGATGTGTTTGCTGGGGGTGTCCTTCAGTTTGCTGGGCTCACAGTCACTGTTCCTTCTACAATCAGCTTTTCACAAGCAGAACAGACCGGTAAATGGCAGGCAGGCTATACTACTGAGCAGAATACACAAAGGCATCTGAAAGCTGTAAAAGACGTTCTGTACTATGAAAACCTTACACCCTAATGTTCACTCTCCTTACCCTGGGCTTGAGAATGTGCCTTAGAAATAGGGCACATTGTTAAATGGACCTTCCTCTCCCCCGAACCTTGAAGGGGCAGGAGGATGGCATTGAATCTTAAGTATCACAGTCTCTGAGTAAGAATACCACAGCTTCAGACAGAGGAGGTGGGATGTTGCTGCTTCATAGAGACAGAGTTTCTGTGTGAAATGATGAACAAGTTCTGGAGATGATAGAGGTGATGATTGCACAATGATATAAAATATGTTTAATGCCACCAAACTGCTTCCAAATGGTTAAATGATTATATAAAATGTATTGTTAAAATTAAGAGAGAGAGAGAGAGAGAGAAAGTACACATACCAAAGGCAAAGTGTACCACAAATTCTCTCTGAAGCTGGTGGGAAGGCTCCAACGCTGTGTCCTCTGAGGGTTCTTTGAGACATTCTGAGACCCTGAGACCACAGAGTAGGTCTGCCTTTCCTTAGGAAGACTGACCAAGGTTGCTACCATTCACCCCTCATAGTTTCACAGCACAGTGAGCAAACCTGCTGCCTCCCAGAGCAGGCAGGATAGGATTTCCAGGATGACGGCTCAGGCAATGTCAGAGCTCAGGGGACAACTAAGGGTCATCTATCCCAACCTCCTCATTTGAGAGAGGAGCTGAGTTTGCAAGAAGGAAGAACTGACCCACACATCTGTCAGTAGACATAAGAGTCAGAGGCAGACAAGAAGTAGGAAGAACAAAAATGTGAGTCTAGCCCCCACACTGGTGTGCTTCGTGAACATGGATCTGACTACACCTACCTGGCCTTCAGATTGGTCATCACTAACAGGAGAGGGAGGACGATACCAAGTCACTGTCCAAGGTATTTTGAGGAGGCTGTGGGGAGGGACATCTCGGGTAGCATGCCAAGAGTCTGGTTCCTGGTGGTTGTTCTCACCGTCCAAGCCCAGGAACCTTTGGCTGAGACACTGCTCCTCCTACAACCTGGCCTGGCTCTTCACAGGCAGAACTGACAGGTAGGTAGACTGGCCTTGCTATTCTTGAGATGAAAGGATGCTCAGATGGTCCAAAGACAGCTTCCATTACCTAGAATAAACCAGAAGAATGCTGTTTACCATGCCCACATTTTCTCCTTCCCCACTACACTCCCGTGGTTGTTTCCTGAACCCATGAGGAAGGAACACAGGTTTAAGGCACAGAGGCTTCTAAGAGCATCTATGTACATCACCTGCTCCATCTTCCATCCAGATGCATGAATGGGGAATGACCTTCATATTATAACTAAGGGAACTGAGTCAGGATGTTGAAGAACTGGACCAAACCTACAAAATGTGGACACTAGCGAGCTGCAACTAGGATGCAGGGTCCTTATAACAAGAATGAGAAGACTGGACTGGGGAGGGGGTGTTTATAGAGATGGCTCAGTGTTAAGAGTACCGGTTGCTCTTCCAGAGGGCCCAGGTTTGATTTACAATACCCATACTGTGGCTAACAACCATCTGTAACTCCAGTACCAAGGGTCTCAATGCCCTCTTCCTGCCTCTGCGGGCACCAGGGAATACACATGGTGCACAGACACACATGCAGGAAAAACACCAGGACATATAAAAATACTTTTACACACATACACACACAAGGGACTGGACTTGGGTTCTTGAAAAGAAATCCCATGTGGATCCTCACAACATATCATCTCTTGGATTCTATTGTCTCACATCAAGATGTCATTCATAGCGTCACCATAGTCGGTAGTTAGTAGTTGGAAGAATCCTCATAGGTCTCTCTCATGAAGGCACCTAGCAGGTATGCTTAGGAAATGAATATTCTCTTCCCTTCCATGGGGATAGCCTCAGATCTTCTCTATGGCCCCACATGCAGCCCAGCTCCTGCCCTTTTGGACAACACAGCCAGGCCTGTGTGGTATTGTCATCCACATTACATCACCAGAGCTCACCAGTGACATAAACCCTTCATTCTCATCCAGCCCAGCATAACCCACGCCTGCTGACACATCCTTACTGAGATTCACAGCCAGAGCTTTGTGATAATGCTGCCTTGCTGGAGGCAAAACTGTCTATGTCTATGTCCCTGTCTCTCCCCCTCCCCCTCCCTCTCCCCCTCCCCCTCTCTCTCCCTCTCCCTCTCTCCCTCTCTCTCCCTTTCACCCCCACTCACCTTAAAGACCCAGAGACAGTGACATGAGCCAGGGTCTGGGTGTAGACATTCAAGGTACAAGAAGCAGCCCCAGCCCATCCAGGATGTCCCATCTGAGGCTTGAGACTACAGGATATGGGTTCAGTGTCATGGTAACATGGGACAAAGAACTGTCTGTTAAAAACCATCTGTGATGGGAACCAAATGAGACTGGATGATAAAGTCAGCCTGAGTTCACAGGATTTGAGTCTTCCTCATACGCCCATTCAGAAATAGTCTTGGAGCACTATGTGCCAAAGCTGTTGTCTGGAGACTCTGGTGAATAAGACTGAGTCAGCAGCTCCTGCTTCAAAGAGCTATGTGTTCTAGTGCCAGTGGTTCTCAACCTTCCTAATGCTGCGACGCTTCACTACAGTTCCTCATGCTGTGGTGACTCCCAACCATAAAAATTATGTTATTGCTACTTAATAATTGTAATGTTTGCTACTGTTATAAATCATAATATGTGTGGTTTTCGGTGGTCTTAGGTGACCCTTGCGAAAGGGTCTTCTGAGGGGGTTGCGACCCACGTGTTGAGAATTGTTGCTCCAGTGGCTTGCACGCAGTTGTACAGCCAGGTAAATTCATCAAAACGAGCGTGCTTCAGATTGTGAAGAGCTCTCTGCAGGAAACCAACGGGCTGAAGCAAGGCAGTGATTTCTAATTCAGTGGGGTGCTGCAGAGGTACCATTAAGCTGAGATCCACAGAATGATATGGAGGTAACCATGCGAAGAGCAGGGATGGAATGTTCTAGAAAAGGCTCACCCATGCGAAGTCTAAAGGGCGGCTAAAGAGGCCAGCTGGCACACTTGGAACATGTGGGGTAAAGAAGGATGAAGGTTGAGAAATTTCTAGGTACTAGAACAAGCAGTTCTCTCTCTCTCTCTCTCTCTCTCTCTCTCTCTCTCTCTCTCTCTCTCTCTCTCGTGTGTGTGTGTGTGTGTGTGTGTACACGCACATGCACATGCACACACATGCCGCAAAAGTCAACCTCATCTCAGAGGTCAACCTCACCTCCAGTTTCACTCCTCAAGCCCCATCCATAAAAGGAAATTGTAAATACCCTGGGGACCTGTCCCCAGTGGCTGAGGGACAAAGACAACCCACACAATTCCTGCTCAAGGGACAAGGAGGTGACTCAGAACTTACCAAGGCCAATATGATTCTGCTTTGTAGAAGCAGGTCATGCCCATGATGCCACTGTGTGACTCGAGTCAGACAGGAGCTGGAATGCAGGACTCTGTGAGAGGCCGCAGCCCCCAGCATCTATTGACTGGGTTCTTTTCTTCTTCTTCTTCTTCTTCTTCTTCTTCTTCTTCTTCTTCTTCTTCTTCTTCTTCTTCTTCTTCTTCTTCTTCTTCTTCTTCTTCTTCTCCTCCTCCTCCTCCTCCTCCTCCTCCTCCTCCTCCTCCTCCTCCTCCTTCTCCTTCTCCTTCTTCTTCTTCTTCACATGAAGGCCATTTTTTCCTCAGATGAGGAAGACTTCCTAGAATTCCACAGGAAGAGCAGCCGAAGGCACCGTGCTCTAAAATGGGCTATTTGGGGATTTATATAAACTCAATAAAACCTGTTAATCCATACAGAATTCATCTTGAGACCTCCAGTAGATGCCTGAAACTTCAAACCTTGCCAAACCCAGCAGTGCTCTTTTTTCCTGTATTCTTGCTCTTAACAAGGGGAATTCATAAATTTAACACATAAAGAAATCTAAATAATAATAATAATAATAATAATAACAATAATAATAATAATAATAATAAAACCAAATAAGTGAAGCAGAGTACTACATGCAGGCTGGACATAGCGGAAGATGGTCCTGGAGCTCTTAGGGGTCATCTGGTCCATCTCCTCACTGCATAAAGCAACATTCAAGTCCAGAGGAGAAAAAATGACTTATTTTAGAAAGGCTTTTGACTACAACTAACAGAACACAATCAATGCTTGTCTCATAAAAGAAATCCATAGGTTGCTGTTGGCTGTGGAGATGCAGCTGCCCAGACCTCTGGGACCAGTCTGCCTCTGCTCGGACTGCTTCATCTGGAGGTTCTGTAGGCCTTGCTAGATAGCCTTTGCATCTACGGAAAGCAGGAACGACTGCTCTTGGGACAAGATCTACTCCCATGCTAATTAGGTGGCTGTTGGCATGGTTTGGTGCATCTTGGACTGTGGGCTGAAAGCCTCAGTAACTCTGTGGCTGTCGACTAGAAGCCACTGCCAGTTCTTTGCCACGTGGTCTTCTCTAAGAGGCCACTTAACAAAATGGCTCCCTGCTTCATCAATTTAAGCAAGGAAGCAAGCAAAAAGGCATAAATGAGTACCAGAACACAGAGACATATGTATACGCATATGTGTATATACACATATATGCATCGTTAGGACTTATGTAGGTGCAGATTTATGTTTTGTTTATGTTTATGTTTTGTGGAATTGAAGCAGGGTTTCTCTGTATATTCCTGGCTATCCTGAAACTCACTAAGTAGACCAGGCTGCCCTCAAACTGAGAGATTCTCTTGCCTCTGCCTCTTGAGTGCTGGGATTAGAGGTGTGCACCACCATGCCTGAATGTGTGTGTGTGTGTGTGTGTGTGTGTGTGTGTGTGTGTGTGTATACAAAAAAAGTTCTTTATGGTTTGCTACCAGCATTGTATTTTACATTTAATTAAAATCGTTTTCTAAAATAGTTACAATCTAGCAAATGGCTTCATAGCCCACTAATAGTTAACAATCTCCAGTTTGAAAAATACAAGCATGGACACCAAGCTATTTGACCTTATGCTCTGGCTCCATCAAGCTGAGTGAGTACTTTTGAGCAAGTCACTCACTAGTGTCTCTCAGTTTATAGCCTGGATACAGATCTTAATCCCAGCTGTTGGATTACACGGGTGTGGGACTGAATGCATATGTGCCCATACCTGGCACGTACGAGCACCAAGGAAATGGCAGGTATCACATGAGATACCAAGATGACACAACATGGGCAATCTCTCCCTGCTATTGGTTGATAGCAGTAAGGCACCGCCTCCTGGCAGAGGAACCCAGACAGCAGAGTAGGTGCAAAGCTGCCTGCTTGAAAATAGACATTGTGAATCGAGCACTAATCCGGCCCTGGGGGAGCTTAGATTCCAGAGATGAGTCACAAACCCGGTTAGTGCTCAAAGGGGTGGAGCCCTGGTTATTATACAAAGGGGTGGAGTAAAGACAACGGTGCTCAGAGATGAGAGGTGAATCTTCCAAGTGGAGAGACCAAATACCCTCAGGATCCATGTCTACATGTTCAACAAGGGAGCCCCAGGCCCCAGTACACCCTTGACCTGAAGATGTGCATTACAAATAGACATGGGACAATGAGGGAATGCATCTAACCCCAAGGAGAGTCCAGGGATACAGCGGCTGCCAGACAGGTGATGCAGGAACGGAACCCCATGGAAATCTCTACAGAGACTCCAAGACCGAGTTTCACTAAATGAAATCTAGACCCAGGAGAAGCAGAACCAACTGTCTCATCACCTCTTTAGTCCTGTATGTGCCCAGGAAATTAGGAATAGGAATTCAGATGTTGAGACGTGGATTCTGATCTTGGCTCGTCTCCTTGTCCCTCAAGCCTATCTGATGGAGTGGACAATACAGTTTGCAACCTGATTTCCAGTACTGTAAGTCCTCTGCTCTGTGAGCTCCTTTTCTTCCCTCTCACCCTTCTGATTGCCCCAGGGTGGCCCATTACCCACTGCTCTTGTTAATTTTTTCTGAATGTTTGGTCCAGAAACAGAGTCCACAAAAACCTAACTGAGTTTGAAGTGTTCTTACTACTACTACTGTGAAGAGGATGACTTCAACACTCCGTGGTACAAACAACCTCCCCCCTTTATTTTGTTACTGGTTTTGTGGGCCAAGAATTCAGAGCTAAAAGTCCTTGCTCTAGGGAGGGGCATGCCTCATGAAGATGGACTGTATCCATCTGAATGCCGATGAATGACTGGGCTTCCCGGATACATCCAATCTCAGTCCGGGATGCTGGCAGCTAAGGCTGCCTCTGGTGAGGCGGTCAGAGAAACCTCTACAGTATGGCTGTCTTGAGGCTGTCAGCCCTCTTACCTGCATTTCGGAGTGATAGAAGAAAACCATGTAGGAGTTCTGTGGGCTTTTGAGAGACTAGGGCCTCAAAGAGCCAAGCCTCTGCTGTCTTCTATGAATCTGACTCACAGAGACCAGCTCGGATTCAAAGGAAGGGAACACTGGCCTTACCTATCATTGAAAGGTGGGCCAAAAAATGTACAGAGTTATCCTAAAATGATCCTACCCTGTCCATGAACCCCCTCCCACAGTGCCCTTGAGCACAACTGCGAAGGGAAGGGAAGGGAAGGGAAGGGAAGGGAAGGGAAGGGAAGGGAAGGGAAGGGAAGGGAAGGGAATCCCAAAATTTAAGTGTATTGCCCTGACAAAACCTGTGAATAGAACTCTCATCTCTGGGTCTTTATGCACCATGAGTTTGGACTAACTGTGGGCTGCATCCAACATCTTTTGTAGCATAAAGATTGGTCACTCTGAAGTTGTTTTATCTCTGAAGGGAAACGAGCAGCAGATACCTAAGAACTTCCTTTTCCTCCAAGACGGATCGACCCAGTGCCTTTTTCCAGCTGACCACAGCAAATCCTGACTCTTTCCACCTCTCTGAAGCCCATTTTATCTTTTGAAAGATAAAACTGATAATGATCACTTCATCTGTCTTCCCCACCCCGTCCCGCCCGGAGCTCTGGTAAGATGACGGACACTGTGATAACCTTTGTTAGATAGCAGTAGGTTACACTTGTTTCTATCTTCTAAAGAGCTGGAGTGAATTGGGCTAGGAGCTGGGGCCCCCAAAGGATCAAGGAAAGGGCCTGGTATCATTAGGATGTAATATGATGATATCAATGTAGGCCCAATAGACTTCAGAAAGGTGGGAAGAGGCGGGGTTTGCTGTTAACTGGTCAGCATTCAGAATGTCCCAGGCTTCTGAACCACTTTCAGTTTTGCAACGATCATCCCATCCATCAAGTCTATTAAGAAGTCATGAAGAAACTCAGGCGCACATCAACTAAAAGACAAACCTACAAACACACAGCTAATGAGCCAAAATGCCTGGCTATCCACCCTGGTCTCTTAGTGTCTACTGAGGAGTTCTATAAAGCCCTCTACTGGGGGCCTTGTGGGTCTTCCTCACTCTTGTGACAATCTCCATTCGCACCGTCCCCCACCCCCACCCCCGCCTCACCCTGAGAGCTGGAATTACGGAAGTCTGCCATGGTGCCTGTCTTCCGCTTGTGTTCTTCACAGTGTGCTCAGCTGGCAGATACGGTTTCCTGATTTTACAGAAGAGAAAGCAGGGCTCAGCTGTCTGCAGACTCACTCCAAAACACCATACGGGATGTGAACTTCACGCTAACTTCAAAGCTTGGTAGTTCCTAGCCACTTTCCTCTCTGCCTTGCTACTTGGGAAAGCATGAAGAGTTCTTTTCTACTGAATAGCTGCCAGAAATATCTCTCTTGGGTTATCCAGATGAGGAGACCCTCTGGGACTTGCAGGTTCAGAGCCTATGTCTCTTCACTTGAAAATGCACCCCATCTCTCCTTCAGTCCTGACAAGTAGCTTTTGCACATTAAGTAACAGGTCTCCAGCCAAAACTCAAGTGAGCGATGCAGGTCCTTCCATCTCTGAAAGACCCAGAGACCTAGGTCCCTGCAGTCTCAACTGTCAGACCTTGGGGACCACACCCAAATACTCTGGAAATCTGTAACTCGAACCCTCATTCTCCTCCCACAGCCTGGGGTACAGGCACTGCTGATTCATTTTAAGAAACTTTGCTTTCCACAGCAGCATAAGGAAGGACTGTCCCCTGCTAGAGCCACGTGTGTTTGCTATGATTCATCCTGTTGCCTGCAACCTCCTCAAAAAAAAAAAAAAAAAGGCCCTTACACAACCAGGAGCCTCTGGGAGCCACACAGTACAGGGGCTTCCCCTCTTAGTCACCCTCTGGGCCTAGGTCCACTTCCACGCAGCCACGAGAACTTGGAGGGACAAGCATATGCCCCAAAGAGGAACTGAGCACATTAGCAAACTGGGTGAAGGCCACCCCTCAGGGTCAGAGATGAGATGAGGCAAGACAGCAGCTGTGCTGATCCTGTAGAGCGAAATGTGCACGGTCAACAAAAGTTTCCGGCACACGGGGGCCCTGCCCTGTCCCCTCTGGCCCCAGGCACTCTGGGATGAGAGAAAATGACAAGGATGCAGCCTTGCTGTGCAAATGGAAATGTGGTGTGCTGTGCGGGTGGACCCTAAAGCTGATCTGTGAGCCCAGGCAGAAGCCTACAGAGATGGCCCCCATCTGGTGTGATCCTCTCTGTGGGAGCTTCACGGACACAGACACAGACACAGACACAGACACAGACACACACACACACACACACACACACACACACACACACACGTACACACACACGTACACACGCATGTGCGCGTGCACACTAGCGTCTGTGCTTCTTAGAGTCTCTATGCCGCTGTTTGCGCTGGTGGGTCTTGGTTGTCGATTTGTTTTACAACAGACAGAGAGGCTTGAGAGTGAATTGTCCAAACAACCCTTTTGCCTACAATAAAAAGTGAACCCAGAAAGAAAGGACACACACCTAGGTCACAAAATAACTAGGGGCCAGGTTAAGCCTGACCATGACCGTGGCCTGCAAAGTTGAAATGATTACCTCACATTACCTCTAACTAAGTCAGCCTCCTGCCCCCCCCCCGCCTTTCTCCCTCTCCCTCTCTACAATTCTACCCACTTTGCTCCACCTCTGAGCTCTCTTCCACCTCAAGGCCTTCGTACCATCCTCTCTGCCTTAACGCCAGGTTCATGACACTCTGCTGTAGCATCAGGTTCTCAGGTACCTTTGTCGGACTCTCTTCTGCATGGGTGGCCCTTCTGAGTTCCCAGCTTGGTGGGATCTAAAATCACTTAGCAGACAAGACTCCTGGGCAGAACTGTACAAGACTTTCTAGAGTGGGTTAAGTGACGTAGAAAGACCCACCCTACACACGTGTGCCACCATTCCACACCTTGGGAACTTAACGACTGCTTCATCTGTGTTTGTCAGGTGCTTGGGTGCAGTGGTCACACCCATGAGCCACAGCCCACCAAGATGGATGCCAGCTGTTAGCCTGTCCCCAGCGATACCCATTTCTCTTTAGGGATCAGTTCATAAACTTCAACAAAAAGAATAGGACCTCAGTTAATTCTCTCTACCAATAGAATCTCTAAAACAGGACCTCTAAGGGGTGCCTTCCCAACACTGGCACTGCTAACCAAAAGTGTGTTCAAATTCCTCTGGGAACCTGACTTCAGGAGTCACTGGCTTGTGTCCTTTTCACTGGTGGCTACCACCTTGTTTTCCACATGTCATGACTCCCATTTGTACACTTGTCTGTCAACTACAAAATGACTCCACAAATATACTTGATGTGCACAGCTAAGCGGATCTGAGTGTCTCTGTCATTTGTTCTGCATATGAAGCCCCTGGAAATAAGAAAAGCAAGCTGCTGCCCCAGACGGCACAGCTAATGGTGAGACCCAAATGGTCCTCAAAGCTCAGGCTTGGTGAAAGTGGATTTTAAACATTAGTCCCCAACCAATGTAGTATCCCCCACCTGGATACACTGGAAGATGGAAGATTTTACGTTTGAAGAAACACACAGTTCCCGCCTTGGCTTGTGGAGTTTAGTCCAGAAGAAGTTCTGAACAACCTTGTCCCCATTTCGGGTTTGCTTCTCCAGAAAGCAGAACAAGAGACAGCATTTCAGCTTCAGGAAGTTTATTAAGGCGACCTGATAAAGCAGGTGCTGGAAGAAAGGAGAGGAAAGATCGGTACTGGTGTGGGCTGCTATGGTCCGCTTGTGAGCAGGGTGACTTGTACCTCTTCCAGGACCTTGGGTTTCCTCCTACTTCCTTGGCCTTACTGTCACAGAGCTGAGTTGCCCCTGTTCTTAGCCTGAGGTAGGAGGCCAGGAATCTAAGCTTGCATGGGCCCATCCACCTACTCCTAGTGCCACAAAGTCCAGATCTGACCGTGAATGTGCCCAGGGGCACCAAAAGCTTATGCCCCAGAAGCATGCTGGAGTGAGTCCTTACCTGCCCTGGTGACAATCTTGAAAGTCGTCCAAGTGTATTTGTTTAAAAGGAAAAGCTGGCCACCCCCACACAGTTATGACCATCAAAGAGACATGATTATATGTCAGCGATTTCTCAGCAACTTCCTATGACTAAGAGCTGGAGCAAGAGGCCCTCCACCAGCCATAGCACTCATGGGATGCTTAAGTCTCCTTTTCCATGGGTCACTGGCTGACTTCTCTCAGTCATCTTACAGCTCCATGAGGCACCAGGTCATCCCGGGTGAACCCATGCTAAGTCTCTTATGAAGTTTCTCTTTTCACAGAGGTCCTTGGGAAGTCCTACTGACCTTCCCTCTTCCAGTGGGACAGCTAACAATGCCGGTGTCTGCCACCCAGACTCCTGGTTTTGTGCATCAGGACATTAAGGGGCAACAACTAGCCTAAGGCTCTCCACATTGTAGAGGCATCTAGGGTGTCTCATGGCCTCAAGTTGGTGGGATCAGGATAAGCCACATCAGGCACTTTTGCATAAAGAATGCAGGGTTACTTGTTCACAGATGAGTGTGTGTTTCCACACGGGGACACGGCAGAACCAGGGAAATCGTTAGGATGATGTTCATGTAGGCAGGGCCTTGTGCATATCATATGACTATAAAGCTGACATACTATGGACCCCAGCTCTCCCAGACTAATTCCACTGGGATTGAGTGACACTTTTGGGAGAATTTCAATCACGAGAGATCTTAAATTTCAGGAGAACCTAGCTAAGCCCCATTGACACCTTACCAGCTCAGAATCTCAGAAGAAAGCTGTTGACCCCACCTAGGCCTCAAGTTCTTTATATGTAGAATGGGGTCAGGTGGCACATAGAAACTTGGAGCAAATGTGATGCTCTTACCTTCATTCCTCATCAGCATCTCCTTCATCCCCAAGGAACCAAGATATGCACATGTGCATGCATGCACACACACACACACACACACACACACACACACACACACTATAGCACCACTACCATCATCTTAACCATGATCGTAGCCACAAATTATAGCTGTACAAAGTTGGGAACAATTGTCCCAGCCACCCATCTGGGGTCAGTGCCTAGTGAGGAAGAGGATGCGACTGGACTGGGCATCTCCAAGGTCAAGCACCGAAACCTGGCCCCATGAAAGGACCAAAAGTTCCTAGAGCCCTGACGCTTCTTTCTCACCCTGGGCTCAAAAGAAGGCAAACAAGGGAGACAAAGGTTACATGGGGCTGCTACTGACTCACGGCATCCGTGGAGGCAGGTCACAAATCATCCTCTCGAGCCTCAACTGGCCCCTCACTAAAACTGGACTAATGATGCCTGCGACTTGCCTCGGCGACAGGATAGTAGAGAGCAGTCATTAGGCTGCTGTCATTGTGCCTTTGCTAATAACATGCTGTACTGGGCGAGGCCAGGAGGACCCTCTGAGGAGCTTTGGGAAAACATATTCTTCTCTGTCTTCAAAGCATCCCTGAGAAGTAGGTGGGAGGCGAGTGTCTTGGGAAGAGAGGAAAGCGAGGCAGCCTCACGAGATAAGCTCCTGTGCGGCAGAGAGTGTGTGAATCAAGGCCGTGCAAAGAAGCCTGGGAGAGTCGGCATATTCTTCACAACTGAGGATCAGCTGAGAGAGCAATGTTAAAAAGGAAAGATCTGTTTTGTTCATGGTTTCAGGGTGTGACCTGGTTTTCTCGCTGCTGCCACCAAACCCCCAACAAGAACAGCTTCAGGAAAGGCTCATTTGGGCTCACAGCTCAAAGATGAGTCTACTGTGGTAGAGAGGTCATGGTGGCAGGAACAAGAGGCAGGAGGTACACAGAGTCTGCACTCTGGAAGCACGGAACGGTGCTGCACACATTTAAAATGTGTCTTCCCATCTCAATGAACCTCGGCTTAACAAAGCCGGTGGTTGGTCTCCCGGGTGCTTCTAGATCCTGTCGAGCTGATGAAAACACTCACACATGGTTTCATCTATCACAGTGAGGAGGGCAGAACAGACCACATCATGGTGAAAGGAGGCAAAGTGGGATTCAGAAAGGATCCAGGACACGGTCCAGCCTGCAAAGACACTTCCCGGGCGCCTACTTCCTCCCACCTCTCCCCCTCCTCCCATAATGCCATCCAGTATCATTCACTAAGGGGTTAACCAATCCATCGATTAGGTCAGAGCCTTCACAGTCTAATTGTTTCCAGAAAGTCATCACAGACAAGGCCAGAAAGAACTTTACCAACCACCAATGCCTTTCTTAATGCTGCAGGGTTCACAATCAAGATTAAGCATCACATCTGATGACCTGAGAGAGGAAGGTGACAGAAGCTCTGCTTTGGGTGACAGACACACTTGTGTTGAAGCATCTCCTCTGCCAGACAGCCTTGGGACGTTGCCCAGTATGGAGGCTCCTTCATGCAATGGCATCAGTGAGGTGCATCTCTTAGAGTCTGATGAGCAAGAAGTTGGTGAAGGCAAATCCTGACACCTAGTCGGTGTCAATAAACCCACTCTTTGGACCATTGTGCTTCCTCCCTAAAGGAAAACTACAACCGTGATGCTAATTGCCAGCTTGGTGAGATCGAAAATCACTTAGCAGACAAGACTTCTGGGCAGAACTGTACAAGACTTTCTAGAGTGGGTTAAGTGACGTAGAAAGACCCACCCTACACACGGGTGCCACCATTCCACACCTTGGGATCCCAGACTAAATAAAAAGGAGAAAACAAGCTGAAGTCCAGTGTTCAGCTCTTTGTTTCCTGACTACAGATGACATGTGACCATGTGCCTCCTCTCCTGCCACCATGGCCTCCCCATCATGGTGGACCTTATCCTAGAACTGTGAGCCAAAATAATTCTTCTGTAAGTTGATTTTGCAGAATAGTGTTGTCATAGCAACAGAAGAAAGTAAGTGCAATAACACATTCAACAACTGCCACCTCAGATCTGCTTGGGACATTCCAGAAGGGTGATTTGTTGAATCTTCTCATTGTTTTACCCAACTATTTCATCAGTCTTTGGATTCAGAAACTGGGGCAGTGCTCGTGACTAGGTTTCCACAGTCATGCTGGGATGCCTGGCCCTAGCTTCCTGCCCAGGGCAAATGGCAAGAGAGGGTAGGGGAAAGGGAGAGACAGATATTTACTAAGTACTTACTTGGTCCTCCAAGCCTGTGCACATGCCTCAAATACACACCTCCATAATACCTCCCAATAATCTAAGATTTTTCTATTATTTATCTGAGAAAATGTGGGCTCAGAGAAGTGAAGTGAGTTGCCCAAGGCCATAGAGTTTCTGAGAGGCCGAGCCAAGATCCAAACCAAGGACCTAGAGTCTTCTAAACACAATCTGGTGCCCAAGGCCAGAAATCTGCTAGAGTTGGCATCAAGTTCTGAGACTATCTTGCCCAATCAATCAGCTTAGGACAGAAGATGCAGGCACTATGGTGAGATCCAGGAAACAGTTTGGGGAAACTGAGATCAAGCCAGAGCTTATGCTGAGAACTTCCTCTTCCACTTGGGTAAGGTGCCTGAGGGAAGAAGTGACCAAGCCCTGGGACACTGACCACAGATACATGCTGGTCCTTGATTCAGGAGCCTGGAGTCATGAAAGCCAGTGAGTGTAAATTGGAGACAGTGCTAGCTCCTTCGGTCACACCAGATGTGTCTTCAGTCACTTGTCCATCTAGCTAAAGGCTTTCTGAGGTCAAACCTGGGAAAGCAGACAAGCACAACATATGGCCACACTTCCCAAAGAATGGAAGACATTAACCACACATAATGCAGTTGGAAAAACAAAAGCTCAAGGAAGTACCTTACCAAGGCTACACTGTGGTTGGTGGTAGAGTCTAGAGAAAATTCAGAGCAAACCCATTGTTGCTGTTTCTGCACAGGGCAGCAATGGGCCAAGGGAAGGGGACTTTACCACCAAAGCCAACACATTGCAACTGTGGGATGCACTGTCTGAACCAGGACATTTCTGGGAGACAAATGGAGGCATTGATATTACTTGAAAACAGCAACCACAAAGACTACCCAGGCAAATCACATGTTCACCTATAGCAGGACCTCGTGATTGACTGCCAACCATGAAAAGCAAATGTTAAAATTCTGCCTCCACTGGGCAGATTCAGCAACTGAGGCTCAGTGGAGAGAATAAAAGCTATAGAGCTCATCGGCAGATACTAAATCAGGGCACGAGCAGAGCTAGGGTCTTGTAAGAAGAAAAGGCACAGATAATTGTTGACTGCTAGGGCCACCTGAGAAGGAGTGTGTGGCTGTCATCCATCCTGATTAAGTTCTATCTATGACAAACTAGTAAAAGTGTCCATTTCAGTTGAGTCAAGGACCTGCATGTGTCTGTGGTCAGTGTCCCAGGCTTGGCCACTTATTGCCCCAGCCAACCAAGTGGAAGAGGAAGTCCTCAGCATAAGCTCTGGCTTGATCTCAGTTTCCCCAATTGGGCTCCCAGGAAGCAGAACCAAGCATTGCAGTTTCGGCAGAGAGCCGGAGGGGAAGGATGCTTTACAGCCAGGAAATGGTGCTGTTCTGTGGCCATAGGGAGATGCGGGAGCCATGGCATGTAGCTTATTCTGAGATACAGTGCAGAGCATGGCTTCTAGGGCAACAGTCTCTGTAAGAGAAGCCCTCTGCTTCCTTCCTCATTTTTCTTCTAAGCTAAGCCAAAAAGCAGCCAGCAATAGGGCCTGGCAGCCAAGAGGGCACTGAGTGACAGAGCAGCTTCAGACAAGGAGGACTGAAGTCAGTGCCGAGACAGTCAGCAGGGATACAATAAGGAGGTCCAGGCCCTGTCACAACAAGATTGACAGACCACACCCCACCCCACCCACGGGAGGCTGCGCAGCCTCAGCCTTCAGGATAGTAGGAGCACTGAAGGTCCCTGCAATCCCTCCAAGGCCCTGCTTTCTGGGCCGGCTGTCAGATCATTGGCCTTACCTTCCAGCTCTTTGCTTTCTAAGAGTTCCTTCCTCTTTCTGTGTTTACCCCACCCCACCCCCAGCCTGTACCCAGTTATCCCCAGCCCAGAGCTTGGGGTGACTTTCAGGAACCTGTCATTGTGAAAAACTCTAACCGCTCCTACCTTGTGTCTCTAACTACACGGAAGGAAGGAATAGGTCCTGTGGATCCGTGTAACAAGATGTCTAGAATAGACCTTCCCATCAGGAGGAAGAGACTATTACAGTCTCCTTCCAGCCCCCTGGTACCAACACTAATGCACACAGATTTCTGAAAGAGTCTGAGGGCAGGGCAGGCACAGAAGATACCCCCAAGTGAGAGTCATGTGCTAGACACAGCTTCTGCTGTTACTTACCTGCAGGACAAGAACTGTCAGCATCATTATGAAGCCAACTGCAGCCCTGCCAATCAATGGCTCACACTTTAAAAAACACTGTCACTGTTTAAAATGAGCTTGAGAGTACACTCCTTTTATGTATGGTTTAAAAATAAGGTTGAGAGGTGAGGTAAATTGCCCCCAGAGACACCCTGCTGACAATCAACACTGAAAATGAGGCCCAGGCAAGCCAGGAGTGGAAGTCAGTGCTCCCGCTATGTGGCTCTAAGAGACAATTTTAGGTTCCCCATCACTCTGATGAACTCAGCTCCAGATTAAAGATGTTAAGAGCCTACAAAGATGAGAGAAACATCCAAAATGGATGTTGGGTGTGGTAGGGGAGGAAGCTGATAGACAATCAGAGGCTCTGGAGAAGCCAGTAGCAGAAGGGACATGAAGGGGACCTCTAGAGATGTTTACCATGGGCAGCAGATGGGAGCTTTAGCGGACTTCCCATTTCAAGAGCATGAGGCAGCTCTGAGGAGAAGGGTTGGCAGCAGGCTCCTGATTTGGCTCCCAGGGTGTTGTGTGCCGGCCTGCGGCCTACTTGAACCGGGTACACCAGGGAGGCAGGCTGGGGCTGAAAGAGACTTAGACCAAGAGAGATTAATGGAGACCAAGACATGATTCTGTTTAAGGCCCGCCAGTTTACTAAGAGAGTCTACTTATAAAAGGGGGAGGCCCATGCCCCGCTAGTCCATTCTTGGTGTCTGGAGCCAGCCTGTAGGTGATGTGTAGAATAGCATGTTCCTCCAGAATGTCTCAGGGGCTTCTCAGCAGGTAGCAGTGTCTTGGGGAGAGCAGTGGTCAGCGGCAGAACAAAAGAGCCATCTAGGTCAGAAGGCTCCACCTTAGGTAATTTCCTTCTCAGTGGCAGCAAGGTCAAAGTCTGGATCAGCCTGCTTCAGGGCTGAGGGAGGCTACACTAGGGAACATGCCTCCATGCCCGCAAACACAGTGTGGGGGTCAGACTGCTGTTGACATCTAGTGAGGGGGATGGCAAAGGCTCCTGAATGCACAACCATGCACAGAGGGGAGGCCAGTCTGAAACAAAACATCCCAGGATATTCTCTCTCTCTCTCTCTCTCTCTCTCTCTCTCTCTCTCTCTCTCTCTCACACACACACACACACACACACACACACACACACACACACACACACACACCCTGGACCACTGAGGAGCCTTGTGGGAGCTGTCAGAATGGGAGGTGTAGATGCCAGCACCGTGAGCCCGATGAGAGACCAGGACACAGAGGAGGAAGTCGGCTGTGAAAATGGAGAGTGGACCCATGAGAGCTAACTGAGCTCAGGGTGAGTCAGATGTGGGGAACCAGGGAATCAGAACTTGCCTCCCACCCCTTTCACTCCCTCACCTCAGCCCTCTCTTTTCTCATCACACACCAACCTCTTACTTGCAGAACTGCCGTTGTTTCTCAGCCTCCTCAAACTGGCCTTTCCTCTCCACACTGATCCTGAAGAAACTGTTCTAAAGCCCCATACTGCTTGGGTTACACTCTTCCTCCAAATCTTCCTTGGCTCCCTAAGCCCCTCAGAATTAACATACACTATATTGATGTATGATCCCACCCTCCCATGAGTCCCAGACATTCCTCGTCTGCTATGATACATGCTTTTGATTGATGGTAGCAAGTACATGCCTCAGTCCCCTGAAGAGGCCTAGTTCCATCTGTAATCTGTGGTTCTCCAAACATAGGACTTTTCTGATCCACTCTCTTCAGCAGTGGACAGGAAACCAGACACTGGCCCTGAGAACATGCAGGGAAGAGACCTTCGGAGGTTTCTTTGCTGTGGAAGGCAATCCCTTGTCATCTACTACACAGGTCACACCTACAGATGACTCTGCTCAGCAGCAGCAGTCCTGTCTTCCTTCCTAAGAGGACATGGCCCCAGCATGACACCATGGTAGGTAACGTGGCAGATAAGAGAGAAATGATTTGCATGATTGAAATGATTGCTAAGTGCCCATACTGACCAAGCTGGAAGCATCAGGTCTTCAAAAGCCTTCCTGCACAGAACTAGGGTTCTTTGTAACTCATGACCAAACTGACATCTTGCTCGAGTCTTTGATGCAAACCCAGCCCCTTCATTCCCTGGTTCTGACTCATTCTGGCTTCTCACCTTCAGGAAACCTTGTCCTTCCCTTAGATAACAATAAAGATGCTACTTCCAGTGGATCCCCAAAGCAGAGGCCATATCTGCCTTCTCTATACTGGACCTGAGCTCCATCTGTGTGCTGCCACCCACCCAGCCTCCGCAGGTCTTCTGAGAGAGATCTCTGGTCCACTGTAAGACTGTGAGATTTTTGAGTGGGAGGACCCTATACCTGTGCACACTGAACCTCCCAGGCTTCCAGGGAGCTGAAAAGCCTGCAGTTGGAAGTTCTGGCCTTGACGTCACCACAAAGATGGACGGTAAACCTAGAATTAGAAGCAGAAATAAGTCATTTTCTAAGTAGCTTTTTGTCATAGTATTTAAACACAAGAGAAAGGAAATTAGAACAAGGAATTTGGATGGGTGTGGGAAATGGGAAGGTTCTGACTAAACACCAACTATAGCCTTAAACTAAGCAACCGAAACTTCATTAGGAAAGCTGAGAAACTGAACGCCAGTAAAGCACTTACCTGGCATGCAGGGAGCTCTGAGTTTAATCCCTAACACTGCAAAATAAATAAATACATATATACATATATACATACATACATACATACATACATACATACATACATACATACATAAAAGACTGACAGTAGCCAGACATAGTGTAAATGCCTGAAATTATGGCATCAGGAGGCTGAGGCAGGAGGATCATGGGTTAGAGGCTATCCTGGGCTACATAGTATGACCTCAGCCATCCCACACTCCTAAAGATAATGTAAATGTCCAATTTTAGCATTTCTCAGTATTTAGCCAAGGTGGGTCTAGCACACTGCCATGATATCAGACTTGGTCCCAAAACTGGGACAGATAAAGCAAAAGCGGGATGTGGAGCTAAGGGCTGGAAAGAAGGGTCCTAACCTCCTCCCTCTGAAGCCCATCGCATCCCCCCATAGGTCCAGCACTATCCCAATCCTAGGCATGTTCCAGAAGCCCTGAGGAGATGGAAGAGTAGTGTGGTGGAGGCGAGGAACACCATCTTCTGTCCCATAGTTCCCAAGCCCTCCTCTCAGAGGGAAGGATCAGTGACTGGGGGCCAGCTGTTAAGTTACTGCACTTCAATAGAAATCTAGTCAACAGCTCTTAGCCAAGGCCAGGGAAGGAATCTCTCAGGTAAAAGAACAAGCACCAGGAAGGATTGCTCAAAAAGGCATCTGAGGACCAAGGATAATGTAGTGACAAAGCCCCCACCTTCACCACATAGTGGAAGTCCTCTGACAGCAGCTACTCACACCAACAAAAGTTACCAGACTATGGAATGTTAGAAAATAAGAAATTCATGAGTGGAAAGGGGTTTTGCCTTAGTCACTAGTCAGAGAAACCATGTCCCCTGTGGGGACTTTTGCAGAGTCACTTCTAGACTGGGGGGTCAAAAAAAAAGTGGCTGTCACCTCCCACAAATGGACCTCAAAAAAAGACCAACTCAGCTGCTTCCGTGCCCGTTATGAAGAGAAGAAGTATCAGGAAGTGGGGCTTCACAAAACTCTAAAGTGCTTACAATCAGCATGAAAGGAAAGCCCTGCCTCCAGTTCCCCCTTTGAAGCGATTTCACAAACTGAATTCCTTTCCTTTGACCAACTTTCCCAATCTTCACATATTTACCTTGCGGGGGAGGCTGACGACACATGCTGAGCCCCACTCCCTACAGCTGGGATCACTCTGTGGGACCCTTTCAAACACCCCAGCTTCCAAGAGAGCCTCTAACCTCCCAGCAAAGCAAAGTTCTCACCAGTGAGGTAATACATCACGGTCACCTTTCAAGGGACCATGATGCTCCCAATGTACAGGTGCAAAAATTGAGGCACTGATGAGATGGGCGCTTAACCAACATTTGCCATCAGTCTCTAACATGAGCACCCAAGCTATTAGTCTTACAGGCCCGGGGTTGGCCCACCACATGGGCGTGTTTCCAGTCCTGGGCCTGCTTATTTGAGTGTTAGGTAAGTCTCTGACAATAGCTGGGTTATCTCTATTAGTATTAACTCTCTTTGAAATAAAAATAAGAAATTCCAGTGTGTGTGTGTGTGTGTGTGTGTGTTTGTGTCTTGCAGTACACATGAGCACACAAGTGTTATGTCCATATTTCTGTGCAGGGCAAAGAACAACCTCAAGTGCTTCCCATCTTACTTTTGAGAAAAGGCCTCTCACTCGCCTGTAAACCACCAGTAAGCTAAGGCTGACTGTCCAGTAAGCCAGGGAGCAGCCCTTCTCTGCCTCAGCACTGGGGATCTAAGCACATATCAACATACTTGAGGGTTGCAGGTTTTTTAATTAAAAAAAAAAAAAAGGTTTTGAAGGATGAAACTTTCAAAACTTACCATCTGGGCTATCACCTCAGCCCTGTTTTATTCTGGTTTATAGACAGAGTCCTGGCTAGCCTGAAGCTTTTGTGTAGTCCAGTCTAGCCTTGAACTCTCAGCAGTCCTCCTGACTCCGCCTCCTCCTCTGCTAAGACATTTTAACCTTATTCATTCCTTCCTATGGATTGCAAAGTCAGTGAACATGTTGTGTGACAAGACTTTAGCTGGAGAGACTTGCACATTTCTTCACCCCAGATAGGGAAACCAAAGTCCAACTGAGTGAACCAATGGGTTTTATTGGGGTTATTAAAGGAATATGGATGCAGGAACAGAAATGACTCGGACTTCTGCATCACCAAAGCCCACCCCAGGATGACAAACAGTCCACGGAAGGTGGGAAGCACCCTGCACAGCCTGCAGGCAGCTCAGCACATTGGAGAGTGTCTCTTCCAAGTGACTCAGTTAGACAGAGAGGCTGCTTTCTGCCTCTTCCAGGACAGAAGTTGGTCTGGTCTCAAAAATCTTTTCTGTAGCTTGGCTTGTCTGAGAGTGACTCTCTCAGCATCCTGACTTGGTAACTGGGGGGGGGGGGGGGGGGGCTTGTGAATCTGGTCAGTTTCAGGGACTTCCTAAAGCTATTTTGATTGTTTACCTTCCTGCTTAAGGAACCCTGCAGGATAGAATATTCCAGTCTATGTGGAAACTGTAACACAACACAAATGTACAAAAGTAATGTCTATTTGTGAAAAATAGTTTTTCAAAATGCAAAATTTAGAGTAGAGACTAATGCTACTTTATCTTTTGCAAATCTTCTGCTATTGGCTTAAGATGAACCAGCTGGATTTTGCTGTCCAATTTTATAATCATTGTGTGGCAGCGTACAGTTTGGAATAAAGTTGGGCTCTAACAGGGTACTCAAAACAGGCTTTAAGAACACACACACACCATCATACTACCTCATTTCTATGAGTCCAAATTCAAATTCCAAAAACTCCACTTGCACAAAGTAGATATTTAATATATGTGTTTAGTGAATAAATGAGCTGGTCCCGAGCAAAGGTGGGTGAAGGGGGAAAAAGTCAAGTCTTAGGTCTGAATAAGGTTTGGCCTTTGTTAGTGCATTTCCATTATGGAAGAATTCCCTGTAGTGAAGAGAGAAAGGAAGGCCACCAATAAAACATTCTCAGACAGGACTGCTATGGTAAATAATTATGCAGGGTGAGAACATCTGGGATGGTGCATGGGGACCGAAATCCAGCCTACATGCCGTAGGTGGCACTGAAGAAGAGAGGCAGTGTTATCATTTGAATTGTGTTGCTGGGTGTCCCAGCAGCAACCAAGGACTTAGCCCATATGTGAGTCTCTTAAACTCATATCAGCATGGTGGGGGAGGGATAAACAAGTCTCTGATATGTGGAGCTGAAGCCACAGGATGCTGCATTCAGGAGAGGCATCAGGCAAAGCTATAGAGCTGAAACCCCAACCCTCTTAGCTCCTCGTTCATAACCACGGCCTGTCTGAAGCTACTGCAAACATAGGAAAGAGGCTAGAGAGACCACGAACTGCCACCCACTACACGTGCAGAGCAGGACCCACAAAAGACCAGGAAGAGCAAGCAACCTGCCTGACGTTCTTAGCTATGCAGCTGTGCTTCCAAGTCCAGGATAATGTCCCGTGGGAGGCATTTACCAATGTTCAAAGATGTGTTCAGTAACCGTAGACATAAGCAGGAGATAGGAGTCCCTTGACTTCTCATGGGCAAAGGCAGAGATGCCATTAAACATGCTTGAACACACAGGAAACCATCCCTATTCTACTTCCTGTCAACCCCTCAAGGCATGAGTGCCCAGGCCCTGCCCCCAGACTACTCTATGAGCCGGGCCCAGCTCCTCAAGGGACACAAGTAGCCATTCCGTTGTCTCCCCCACACTACTATTAGGGTTGCTTCCAGCCCCTCAAGATTCAGGCAGGCAAGCTCTGTCTTACAGAGAAGGAAAAACCAAACAAACAAACAAATAAAAAGAAATACAAGGTCAGGCCACAAAATCCCACCAATCCTTGAACTTGTCCAAGCTCAGGCCACCCTGAAAAGCTCCCCTGACACCCAAGAGACCCGACGTAAAGCCTGCCTCCTCTTCTGCTCTTTGCTGCCTTCTCTCTCAAGCAGAGGCAGTCAGCCTCTTGTGTCTATTGCAATAAATCTCTGTGTTAGGTTTGTTGTGCCGTGTGACTTTGTGGTATTTCCTGGCTCCCGGCCAGGATACCTTTCCTCTCAGAGCTGCAACACTTGTATTGGGGAAACCTTCCTCTCAGAGCTGCAACACTTACCCTCCCCACACAGCAAAACTCCCCCCTCCCTGATGAGGCTGAGCCATGCCAAGGGATGGGGAGAATTTGGGCTCTAATCTCCAAGTTAAGGACTAGATGGAGAAGGGAACCCTCCACTTGCCCCCATTCAGATGGGGGCCCCAAAACTGGACGAGCCAGGAACCGAGTGAAAAGAACCATACCTCTCATGTCCAGTGGCTTGCCACTGGTGACCAGTAGATACCTCAGTCTTTCTTCCTACCTGGAACTTCACAGCCAGCTGCCACAGTGCAGGTAAAGACATGGTCATATGTGTGGACAGAAGTCGGGCCCTCACTGAGAAGCCAGAAGGGTTATGAGTAGTAAGGGAGTTTCCCTGCCCCTGCCCCAAGCAGGAAGCTTTGGTGACATTTGGATTGCTTACCCCCCCCCCCCGCCCCCCGAACTCCTCTCATCAAAAAGAAAAAGGGAAGAGTGGACTCAACTTGTTAAAATAATAATAATACGGACTAACAATGAACATGAGAGGCCTTTGAAACTGGCCTCATACTGGCCACTGATAAACTGAATTTTCTCATTTCAAATCATTGTCTTGCCTTGGTCACAGCTGTTTTCCTCCTTTTTCTTCCTCTTCTTTTTAGTTTGTGTGCGCATGTGCGTGTGTGTGTGTGTGTGTGTGTGCGTGTGTGTGTGTGTGTGTGTGTGTGTGTATACATACATACACACACACACACACACACACACACATATACATATACATATACATATACATATACATATACATATACATATACATATACATATACATATACATATACATATACATATATATGACAAGATCTCTCATAGTCTAGTCTAGCCTCAACCACCTGGCTGGGCAAATGAAGATGACCTTGAACTCCTGATCTTCATCTTTCTACCTCCCAAGTGCTGGAGTTTCAAGTTTAAGCTACCAAGTCCTGATTCAAATTGTTTTCTGTTGTTGTTGTTGTTGTTGTTGTTGTTGTTGTTGTTTGAGTCAGAATTTCTCTGGGTAGCCCTAGTTGTCTCGGAACTTGTTCTAGAGGATAGACTGGCTTCGAACTCCTAGAGATCCACCTGCCATTGCCTCCCAAGTTCTGAGATTAAAAGTATGTGCCACCACTGCCCAGTTCAAATTGGTTTCTAGTGCAGGGTGGGAACCGTTGCTCTTGGTACACTGCCCTGAGCTTCTGTGCAGTCCTGTTTGTGAGGCTGGGCCCTCTGCAGAACTCAGGTTTGGCCTAAGTGCCGGTGTAAGGCAGGTGTGCGTAGTGCTGGGCACAGGCACGGGAGGCTTCAGGGTGAAATGAGATTTGTGCCATCAAGAGGAAGACAGACAGCTGCTGCCCCATGGACTGAAGTGACATGTGCAAAGCCCAGTGACAACAGCCCCAAAGAAAGCAGCCCTGGACAGGGTTTGAGGCCATAATCTGAGTTAAGGCCCCGGGGTTTGGAGCCCTTCAGGTAGAAAGGCCAGTGAGTCAGGAGGAGGTGACTTAGGAGGGACCGAGTCACCAGGTGTCCTTCAGCTGACAGGAAGCAAGGTCTCACTGAGTTGTGGGAATCTCCTGCTCCTGCTCCAGCCAAGACCTGGCCCATTCCCCGCTCCAGCCATTCCTGGGCCCTTTCCTGCCCTCCTGGGTCCCACATATGTCCCAGGCCAGGAACCACCTTCCCATCTCGAAACTCAGCTTCCTAGTCTAAGTAAAGACGTTACAACTTGAACTGTTCTCTGTGTGTCTGTTACAGTTGTGCTGGTCTGTGGCTTGTGGGAGTCCTAACAGAGGAAGTGACAGCTACTTCTGATTCTTTTGCCTGCTTCTGGGACCCTTGTCCTCCTACCAAGCCATAACATGAGGGAAGGTGCCTAATCTTAGATATGCCATGTTTGCTTGATATCTCTGGGTGGCCTGCCCTTTTCTGAAGGGAACTGGAGGAGAAGTGAGTGGGGAAGGAGCAGGTGGAGAAGTGGAAGAGGTGGGAGGAAGAGGAAGGAAGAGAAAACTGTGGTCGGGACATAATATATGAGAGAATAGATTAATAAAATAAAATAAAAAGGAAAGACTTGGTCTGATGGTAGGAGTATACAATTCTAGCTACTCAGGATTATCAAAAATTCCAATCTGGGCTACAAAGCAATTTCAAAGCCAGCCTCAGCTACTTAGCAAGACTCTGACTCATAATAATAGATGATAGATAGATAGATAGATAGATAGATAGATAGATAGATAGATAGATAGATAGATATGAATGATGGATAGATAGATAGATAATAGATAGATAGATAGATAGATAGATAGATAGATAGATAGATAGACAGACAGACAGACAGACAGATAGGAATAGATAGATGATAGAGAGATGGATGGATAGATAGATAGATAATAGATAGATAGATAGATAGATAGATAGATAGATAGATAGATAGATAAAAGGAAAAAAGGAAGGGAAGGAGGGAGGGGAAGGGAGGGAGGGAGGGAGGGAGGGAGGGAGGGAGGGAGGGAGGGAGGGAGGGAGGGAGGGAGGGAGGGAGGGGTGTTGATAACATTTACCTTCCTGAACTGTTGAAAGATGGCACAGGCCCTATACAAGGCTGCTAAAGTCCAGCTCAGAAGCCCATACCTTAACAAAAGTCATCTCTCCTGCCTCCTCCTGATCCAAGACACCTCTGGCTGCCTCCAAAGGACCAAGCATGACCTCCTCTCCACCACAAGTGCCCTCAAGAGACCTTACCTTAAACACGATGACAGACATATTCACTCCTTAGAGCTTGTGTGGAACTGAGTCTTGAGAAAGGCAGGGATGAAGGAAACTGACCTTACCCTGACCAGCTAAAGCACCTCCAAGTCCCCCGGTAGGAACCACACACATTCCATCTGTGCATACTCACCAGGGTTGGATTCACCTTCACCCTGGCACCTGACCTTCCCATGTGTACTGGCTAGTTTTGTGTCAACTTGACACAGCTGGAGTTATCACAGAGAAAGGAGCTTCAGTTGAGGAAATGCCTCCATGAGATCCAACTGTAAGGCATTTTCTCAACTAGTGATCAAGGGGGAAAGGCCCCTTGTGGGTGGTGCCATCTCTGGGCTGGTAGTCTTGGGTTCTATAAGAGAGCAGGCTGAGCAAGCCAGGAGAGGCAAGCCATTAAAGAATATCCCTCCATGGCCTCTGCATCAGCTCCTGCTTCCTGACCTGTTTGAGTTCCAGTCCTGACTTCCTTGGTGATGAACAGCAGTATGGAGTTGTAAACTGAATAAACCCTTTCCTCCCCAAACTGCTTCTTGGTCATGATGTTTGCGCAGGAATAGAAACCCTGACTAAGACACCATGCATATTGCTTCCCCCATGCTGTGACTTTCTGGGAAGAGAAAAGATGCTACTGGAAAGCCAGAGAGCACACGTGCTCGTCCCTCATCTGAATCAGGACAGGTTGCCCCATCTGGAAGGAGGACCATTCTGCATTGGGGAAAATGGGTAGTGAAAGAGGAGGGGGGAGGGGGGAGGAGTGGATTGAAGGGAGAAATCAAAAAATTGGAGGACAGAAACAAAAGCTTTGGCCTTCTCTTTAATAACCGCACATCAAGCTATAGGTGGTGGCTCACACCTTTATCCCAGCATTCAGGAAGCAGAGGCAGGTGGATCTCTGTGAGCTTGCAACCAGTGTAGTCTACATATTGAGTTCCAGACCAGACCCTGTCAAGAAGAAGAAGAAGAAGAAGAAGAAGAAGAAGAAGAAGAAGAAGAAGAAGAAGAAGAAGAAGAAGAAGAAGAAGAAGAAGAAGAAGAAGAAGAAGAAGAAGAAGAAGAAAAATTTCAAAACCCTGGAACTGTGGTGCTCATTTGTCAGGGTTGAGCAATGCCTCTAGGGACCCAGAGGAATACTCAAGGAACATCCTCCAACTGGGGATGACCTAATCTGGGTGACCAACGGCTTTGAAGTGGTTGAGCCAGGTTAGCTCACTCACTCACTCACTCACTCACTCACTCATACAGGACCAGAGGAACTAGAGAAAGAGTTCAGGCCCTCTGTCACAGCACTCATCTTAAGACAGCTACTCCCTTCCCCTTAGGATTAAGTAGCACCTGCCCTGCAAGACTTACAGATAGATGGGAGTGCCCGGAAGGCCTGAGGAGGGCACATCTTCAGAAGGAAGAGTAGGGAAGGCGGATCCTCCCCGTGAGCCCCCCAACACCCTCTTCAGTATCTCCTCCAGTGTCAAGGGTGTGGGAATTCGGGGCATGCTGAAACCAGGGATTCGAGGAACAGGAACATAGTGCTGGACTGAGACTCCACTGTAGGAGAAAATTTCTCCTACCCATAAGCAAAAGAAACAGAGAGTTGGCTGACTAGAGGATCAAGAGAGTAGGGAACAGGCCAGGGACATGGGGACACACCTTTAATTTCAGCTCTTGGGAAGCAGAGGCAGGCAGACCCCTGTCAGTTTGAGCCAACCTAGTCTACAAAGAGACTTTCAGGACAGCCAGGGCTATGTGGAGAAACACTGGGAAAACCAAAGAGGAGAGAGAGAGAAACTCAGGGTTGACCCTGAGGAAAGAAAGTTAGAGAGAGAAACAGAGGCAGAATTCCAACATCCTTGAGAGGCAGCTACAGAGATGGCTGGGTAGGGCCCTGGGGAATGTCATGAGCTGGAACAATTGAACTTTGCTTAGCTGGCCTAGGGGAACAGTACTTTTCCCACAGTGACCCAATGTCCACACATAAAGTGCACCTACATGGAAGGAAAGAAATGTAGGATACAGGTGAGGGTAAAGACTGGGGTCTGCACATGTTTGGTTTGCCATTGCTTTTAGTTAGCTGATAAAGCAATGGATGCCCTTAAGGCTTTTCCATACATCCCACGATATGACCACCCTATCTCCCATCCTCACGTGAGCCTTTAACCCAGTGCTCATATCATATGTGTGCTGTCTGTGGAATTATATCTGGCCCGTACGGGGCAGGACAGTTCCGATAACATCAGGGACTTAAAGACACATTCAGACCTCAGCGTACCATGTCCCTGTGCCTCTCTTTGCACTTTCATGTCTTGTGTCTTGGAGTGAAGGGGTCCTTGTGTCCTGCTGCCTGTGTATCTCTGGGTATAGGTTTCATGTATCTGTCACTGCCTGTCCCTAATATCCACGATAACGACAATACATTTCTGGTGCCAGTCTGGGGCAGTCTCTTCCCTTGTCTCCCAGATCCCATCTGTGTCTCGGGTCTCAGGAAAGCCTAAAGGGTGTTGGCTTCATTCTGCCCTCAGACAACCTTAGCACCAGAAAAGACCTAGGGAATAACTTGGCTCAAAACTCCTCTTTAGGAACAGAGAAAATATGGTGAATATTATGGGAGAGGGGAGAGGTTTCAATAAGGAAAAAAAGAATACAGGTCATTGGAAGATCTAGATTAGTGCTGTCTGACACCCTGGCCACCAGCCACATATTGTGACAGAGCACTGGGAAAGTGACCTCTCAGAATGAGGTGAGCTGTGAGTCCACACTGGGGGTGGGGAATCATGTTGAGGGAGGGGAAAAGGCCAGCAACTGTGGGTTGAAATTATAGTATTTTGTATATATTCAATTGTTACCAAAATTAATTTTTTTAAGTTTTGAAAATATGACTACCACACCTGGATTTATGAGTATTCCTGCATAGAGTATACATTCACCTAGAGGTCTCCAGGAAAACAAAACAAAACAAAACAAAACAAAACAAAACAAAACAAAAAACATCATTTTGTCTTTGAGCCTTAATTTCCCAAGACATAAAATGGGTACAGTAATGCCTGGCTCTTGTGAATGTTGTAAGAACTAACTGAATATAGGAACGTGCCTTGAAATACTCATAAGGTATTGAATGAGGCACTTGGTGGTGGTAGGAGAGGAAGTGTGGTCACGATGGTGGTGGTGGCGGCATTGTTAATGGCAGCCAGGATATGTCAGTGGGAGCAGTGATGGTGTTATTGCGGATGGTGTTGGTGGTGCTGTGAGTGGTACTGATGGTGGTGGTGGTGGTGGTGATGGTGACAGGGTTATCGGTGATAACAGTGGTAGGATTGAGGTATTGATGATGGCTACAGGACAGGTGTGGGGGGGGGTGTTTTGATGGTGAGTGTGGTCCTTGTGATAGTGATGATGGTGACAGACAAGGCAGTGAAAGTATTGCTGATGGTGGTGGTAGTTGTGGAAGATACAGCAATACAAGTGGTGGCTGAGGTCTCAGTGACTCAGACCCTGGGCAAAAGGGAGAAACAGAAACCATGAAGACTTTCTAACGATCTGACGTTCCAGGAAACACTCACAGGGGCCATCCCTAACAGTGGGCACGGTAGACAGACACCACCCACCATGATTTTACTGCTGGGTTAGAACTGACCGCTGTTCCCAGCCCTGCAGACCCACACCAAACTTTTCAAAAGCTCGTCACCATCTTCTCTCCGTGTGTCCAGACCCCTCCCCTATGACCCACCCACCAGTCCCTAATCATCTCCAAATCCTGCCAACACCTGAGGCTCTTTCCTCCAAGGCAGCAGGAAGCCCGCTGCTGCCCGGAGGCAGCCACTCTTACTCAGACCACAGCACCTCAATCAGGATTTCCCAACTCTGTTTTTGCTCTGCTCATTGCCAGAGACCCAGGGGTCCCCAGAGCTCCAGAAAGTAGAAAAGGGCCCCAAATTTGGCCTGAAGGGACCAGCTCCCTCCTGGGACCATCCCCCAGAGCAATCACTGTTGCAATGGTGGTCTCGTAACCTTCGTTTACAAACCGGGTTAGGCAAGCTGCTTTTGCGTGATGAAGCTATCTTGAGTAAATAGCATCCTATGTCCCCTGCCGGTCACTTGCTCAAGATATAGCTGGACATTGCATTAGAGCCACTGACACACAGAGTTTTGAAAATGAAAACAGGCTCTCTGACTTATGATCAGATAGCGTTTAACTCATTCACGATTGCACCGAGCTTTCCCAAGGCCCCAGGCCACAGAAGGAGTATTGCCACAGTGCAGATAGAAGATGCTGGGCATAGTTAGAATCTCGGATCCCCGAGCCCTGGGACAATGAGGCTTCCAAAGGCAAAGGGGTCAGATGGGGTTTACATTGCCTTGGCCTCGGTAGCCAAATGTGGCCCCCTGGGACTTTCCAGCCTCTTAGATTGACCTGGGGCACAGATCTGACTCCCCAGGGACTGGGAGATTGCATGTCCCTCTTCTGGCTACCTTTCTGGCTGATATGGACTCTGAGTCTAAAGGAAGGGAAATTGTGAATCTTTTCCTTTTTTTTATTTACTATTTGTGTGTGCGTGCGTGTGTGTGTGTGTGTGTGTGTGTGTGTGTGTGTGTGTGTGTGTTTAATGGATGGTTTCTCACTAAACCTGGAGCTTACCAAATCTATTAGAATAGCTAATCAGTGGGCCCAAGTGATCCTTCTATCCCAAACTCCCTGACCCTAGAGTTACATAATGCCACCCCTTCCTTCGTGTTTTTTACCCCTGCTTCTCCCGTCCTCATGATCGCACTGTAAGCACTTTGTCTACTGAGCTGTCTTTCAAGCCCAGCATGGGTAGCATTCCTGGCATCTATTGCCTTGTAACAACCCTGCATCATGCTGGCTGAACTGACAAAGATCTGCTCATTTCTCACAGTTCTGATCATCAAATAAGCTCTCCTGCTGCCCTTGCTTCAACTTGTAAACACATTAGCTTGTGTTTGCCGGCTAGTCAGCTGGAACAGAAGAACAAGATGGTCTCACTCATGAACTTGGTGGGTAGTGCTCAGCTGTGGCTGGGACCTCTTGGTCCTGCCTATAGCCTCTCAGCCTCCACAGTGGTCTCAGGAAGCTGGTCCAAACAGTAAAGACAAAAGAGCCGTGAAGGACTACGAGCCAAGATTCAAGAAGCAAGAAACAGACTCTGGCTCCTGATAGGAGTTGCTGAGAAATCTGTTTTTCAAGCTATTGCAAGGCATGAGAGTCGCAATGACTCCGTGGAAATCTCCCCACCATTAGAAAATACATTAGCTGTATTTTCCAAAGCTAAAGTCTAGACTCACTGGATGACAAAAGGATTTTTTGCTGACTTGTGGACCTGTGTAATCTTATGGGCTTCCATGGAGTTTTGTATCCACTGCAGTGTTTGGCTGAATTTTTAAGACATTTTGGGTAAGATTCTGTGGCTGTGGCTCAGAAGAAAACTGCTTCCCTAAGCACACAGAGAGTCCTAGTTCCATCTCCAGGACTGGGGCCAGTGGTAGGGGAAGTCATGTGGTCAGGTTACTCTTCTAGTTGCTCTGAACAAATACCTGACAAGAAGTGATTTATTTTGGCTTACAGTTTAAGGGGATATCATGACAGGGAAGATACAGGGGGTAGGCAGCTACGTGGCGGCAGGATCATATAGTGTCAAGTTCAGTGGACCAGTTGGCATAGAGGGTCTGGGGTCAAAAGTGGGGCTAAGCTATAATACTGAATGTCTGCCTCTCAGCCCACTTCCTCCAGTGAAACATCACCTCCAAAAGATTCCACAACCTCCCCCAAACAGGGTTGTCAGTAGGAATCCAAGTGTTCAAATACATGACTTTATAAAGAATACTATATGTTCAAACCATAACACTTGGGAAGTATTGTCAAATCCCCAGTCCCTGGCTTCACCCAAGGCCTGTTAGGCAATAATGAGATGAAGCAGACAGAAGTGACCTGGGAATCTGTACTACCGATAACTCTCTCTGTGAATTACGATTCACAGTCAGGTTGAAAGCCTTCAGGCTTAGCAGACAAGACTTACAGGAAAGAGCACTAATCTGGGATATGGAACAAAGTGAAGCAGACATGAACTTGTCTTTAGGGAAAGACTCCTCCACCAAGTTACAAAGCTTCACACTGGGGTCTAGAAGTTAAGAAGGCATAGACCCCTCCCCCACATTGTCCACAGTGCTCTGTGCGCTGAGTGATATTCTGTTGAGTTTGCAGCAGAATGCATTCACCCTTCACAGCCCCATGAAGTGAATGTTATCAGAAGGCCCACTTTATAGGTAGACAAAGTAAGTTTATAAGAGGTTCACAATTTACCCAAAGTCACCTAGCCAATAAAGACAGAACTGGAATTCAATCCCAGGCTACCTAACTTCAGAGGTTATGGTTTTTACCAATTAGAGCAGGTACCTCAACCACCTGTTCAGAGGTCACCCTCCTGAGGGCCACCAACCATCCCAGACCATAAGCAACCTACCAGAAAAGTACCAGGCAGCATTCTCTGGCTCGATGACAAGTCCTAAGCCAATGTCTCTCAGCTCAGGTGTTCATATTTCAAATCACTTGGGCAGATAGTTTTAAACAGGAATGCTCTATCCTCAAAAGATTGTATGCACTTCTTTGGATAGGATGCAGTCATAGACGTAGTCTAAAGACTTCCAGATGATCCTAGTGCAGACCACCCAAAGTTCAGAAAGATGATATAATGTGTTTGCCCTCAAATGTGGGGTCTGGTGGGGATGTGAAGTTCTGGAGATGAATAGAAATACTCTCTCTCTCTCTCTCTCTCTCTCTCTCTTTCTTGGCAAAGAGAATGGTAGCACCAGCATTGAGGGCCCCTATGACCTCCATATACCATAAATTTATGAAAACAAAAAAACTAAAGCTTCAAAAAAAAAACAAAAAAAAACTTCTGAACCAGGCTTGGGAGCACATGCCAACACTTGGGAGGTAAAGGTAGAAAGATTAAGAATCCAACATCATCTTCAGCTACTTAGCAAATTTGTGACCAACCTGGGTTACATAAGATCCCATTGAAGAAGAAGAAGAAGAAGAAGAAGAAGAAGAAGAAGAAGAAGAAGAAGAAGAAGAAGAAGAAGAAGAAGAAGAAGAAGAAGAAGAAGAAAAAGAAGAAGAAGAAGAGGAGGAGGAGGAGGAGCAGGAGGAGGAGGAGGAGCAGGAGGAGGAGCAGGAGCAGGAGGAGCAGGAGGAGGAGCAGGAGCAGGAGGAGGAGCAGGAGCAGGAGAAGGAGGAGCAGGAGGAGGAGGAGGAGCAGGAGGAGGAGGGGAGGAGGAGGAGGAGCAGGAGCAGGAGCAGGAGCAGGAGGAGGAGCAGGAGCAGGAGGAGGAGCAGGAGCAGGAGCAGGAGGAGGAGCAGGAGGAGCAGGAGCAGGAGCAGAAGGAGCAGGAGCAGGAGTAGGAGCAGGAGCAGGAGCAGGAGGAGGAGCAGGAGCAGGAGGAGGAGGAGGAGCAGGAGGAGGAGCAGGAGGAGGAGCAGGAGCAGGAAGAGGAGCAGGAAGAGGAATGGGAGAAGAACGAACTTTAGATCCTTGGGGATACTCTGTCCCCTAACACTGCCGATGCACTAGCCATATTAGACAGCCAGTCGATGATCCCAATGGTGTGACTCGGAGCCTTCAGTTGAGTCAGAGTGGGGTGAGCCCTTTCACCAGTGCCTTTATACCATGCTACCAGGTTGATTCCATTGTGTCCTGCATTAGAGTTGCTGATCTGCCCTAGAATCTCAGTCCATAGATTATGAAAATAAGGCTTGGCAAGGAGAAGTAACTTGTTCTAAGGTCAGTCAGCACGCTTGTTCCAGAGGTAAAGCTATAGTCTAAAGCTCCTGGCTATTGCCGTGTTCTTTTTCTGTAGATTCCTGTACCTTGAAGATATATTTGAAATGTTACCTGATTGGTCTCTGCCGTCAATGGTGTATAATTTCTCTCACACAGCAGATGAGTCTAGAAGCCAAAGGAGAGTGACATGGCCAGGCCACAGAGCAGCAGAGGCTCAGGAGTTCAGGCTCCTAAATGAAGGTCAGGGACTTAGTGCCTCAGTCCCTTTCCTAACACTGTGCCTGAATAGCACCACCAGGGAAGTTATTAAAAAAAAACAATTAGAGAACACAGCAGAATCTAGTAAAGATGTAGGGAAGAGGACCCTTATTCAGTGCTGATGGGGATGCAAACTACTGAGCTATTGTAGAAATCAGCATCAGACTTCCTCCTAAAACTGAGGGTAGAATCCCCATACAACCCAGCTACACAATCCTTGGTGAAAACTGGAAGCATTCCCAAGTCAACATACCACAGGCAGGTTCTCAACCTGTGTTCATCATGGCACCGGGCACTATGGCCAAGTCGTAGACTCAGCCTAGCTACGATCATCAACAGACAGATACATACAGGAGTGAAAACATGCTGTTTATGCCCAATGGATTATCCAAGGAAAAAATAAGATTGAGTCTTTCTTTTAAAAATGGATAGAACTGAATGTCATCATGTTAAGTGGAATAAAGCCCAAATGAGAAAGACGTGACATACATGCTCTCGTACACAGGGTCTGGGAGACAGTTGTGGGGAAATAACACAAAAGTAGGTATTTCAGGGAAGAGGAAGAGGAGAGGGAAAACCTAGTCAAAGTATATTACATGCATGTTACAATTAAAACAATACTTTTTTTTTACAATTAATATACACCAATAAACATGTTAAAAGACTAGTCGTCAATTTGGCTCAGGGCACTAGATACTGAAAAGCCCAGCTCGCAGAATGTCATAACAAAGCAAACATAACATCAGCAGTTCTCAACCTGTGGGTCGGGATAGTGACACTACAATCACCTAAGAGTAGCAACACTACAGTTATGAAGTAGCAACAAAATAATTTTATGGTTGGGAGTAGGGGGTCAGCACAACATGAGGAACTGTATTAAAGGGCCAAGCTTTAGGAAGGTTGAGAACCACTGCACCTCACAGTGAGACAGATCAAGTGCTCTAGACAGCTCATTCTTCGAACAAAGCAACTCCTACAGTATCTATTAGTCACATCTGGCTCTGACCTCATGACCCAGTCACTACCCAAAGGTACTAACTCTCAACTGCCATCCACACAGGACTTTAGAGAGTAATTTTCAACACATGAAAGGGCCCACATACACCAGAGCACCCACCAATACCTATGGCTACTCACATGGTTGCAAGGCTCCAGCCTGTGGGGCTTTCCAGAGCCTTTACACAAGGAGCTCAAGGCATGGGTACCCACGTAAGCAAGTTAGACAGTGATCTCAGGGTCACAGGTATGTAGTACACTGAACATTTCACCCCATGAGAATGCCTTACCTGCTGTCCTGAGCACCTTAGGACTTCCTGTTTACACAATGACACTCTTGGTGTTTCCAGCCAGCACTGTGTCAACCGTGCCTCCATTTTACCAACGGTCACACTAAAGCTCAGAGAACTTTAAGACTAAAGAAGAGCCCAAAACCAAAACCAGTGTTTGTACAGGATCCACCGCTCATTTCACTTGGAGGCCTGGACCCTTGGTCCCACCTGCTTGGATGAAACTCTCCGCTTAACTGTGAGCCGCAGAGCTGTGGTTCTGTGTTTGAGCAAATCACAAGCCAGTAGACCACATATGGGCTCTTGTTGTGTGCTACGCAAAGACAATACTCCCCAATATAGAAGACTTTGTGGATATCCTAGGACAGAATACAACTTCTCTCTGCCTTCTTTCTTCCTGTCTGAACATCTGAGACAGGTGGAGATTAGAAGCCTGCTGTCCAGCTGTGGCTGCCTGAACAAAATTGAGTCAGTAAACATTCTAGCATGGAGGGAGAAGGCACTCACCAGTCCCCATCCCTTACTGAGGAGCTATTGACAGTCTAATGGCTTCTAGGGAAGGGAGAGTCATTAGTCTTTAAGGATGTGACCTCTGGTGAACATGGCCTCATAACCATGAGTACATGAGAAACACAAACTGTACTCAGTAGGTTATAAAATATAAAAAGACAAAATTGGGAGGAAGGAGGGGGTTGAAAGATGGATCTAGGAGGAGTTAGGGAGAGGAGTGGGGAATATTGTCAAAATATATTATATGCATGCAGGCAATTTGTTAAGAATAAAATTCTCTGTCTCCCTATCCAACCACACATCCTGACATGCCAGACACAGAGAGCTGGGCCACAAATAGACCCTCACTAAAATTCAGTCAGTCAGTTAAGTACCCTCAAAGCTCTAGAAGAACAGCACAGCTATGATCTAACTTTAGAGATTAGGAAACAAAATACAGAAGTTAACTCAGGATCAAAGGAATAGCAAGAGGCAGATCAGGGATTTGAACCAAGATCATAGGGCTACAAAACATTGGGGATTTTTTCATTTGGTTGGTTGGTTGAGTTTTGTGTGTGTGTGTGAGAGAGAGAGAGAGCGAGACAGAGACAGAGACAGACAGAGAGAGAGAGACAGACAGACAGAGACAGAGAGAGAGAGAGAGTGAGAGAGAGACAGAGAGAGTATACTTGGGTTCTCATAGACCACATGTGTACAATGTCCAATGAGGCCAGAAAATAGCATCTGACCCCCTGGGACTAGAGTTAGAGATGGTTGTCAGCTACCATATAGGAGGCAGGAACCAAAGCTGAATTCTCTACAAGAACAACAAGTGCTCTTGCAAGAACAACAACCAATGAGCCATCTCTCTAGGCCCTGAGTTCTTGTTTCTGACCACTGTGGCTTCCCAAACAATGCCTACATGGGTTTCTGTTACCAAGCCCATTAACCTGGAACTACTCCAAGCATGACACAAAGGAGACATCTCACACACCAGCGGCTTCGAGATCCATACAACAACCATGTGAATGGAAACCATTTTCTGGAACAGAAATCGCAATACTCATGAGCCTACACAGACACCCACTCAGGACCTGTTGCAAAGGCTGTGGGAGATGTCCGGCAGACTCTCCACAAAAGCCCAGCCTCGGGCTGGTGAGATGGCTCAGTGGGTAAGAGCACCCGACTGCTCTTCCGAAGGTCCGGAGTTCAAATCCCAGCAACCACATGGTGGCTCACAACCATCCGTAACAAGATCTGACGCCCTCTTCTGGAGTGTCTGAAGACAGCTACAGTGTACTTACATATAATAAATAAATAAATCTTTAAAAAAAAAAAAAAAAGCCCAGCCTCAGTGCTGAGTATTCTGATCTCACCACTTCTGAGGAGGGGATGACTGTCTTGGGTAACTGTGAGCCAGAGCCCAGCTTCTTGGTGACAATACCAGGTGCCTCACAAGTAGCCACTGGGAGCTCCGTGCCTGGTGCGGCAGCCCCCTGGCTCCCTTATATGGCAGTCTTCTCATCTCTTCACATTGACAGCTGAGAGCAAAGTACACACAGTCATTCCAACCCTGCAGGGTTTGGCAATCCATTATGAACTAGAGAGAACCGGAGACTTGGGAAAGATGCTCATGGCCTGTGCCTTTTGCCATTGTGCTCAAAAACAGAAGAACTTGGGCCAGTGAGATAGCTTAGCACATAAAGTCATAGAGTCAAGCCTGATGACTTTCCTTAGTTCTATTGGTTCCCAAGTTTCACACGGTGGAAGGAGAAAGCTGACTCCCTCAAGTTGTCCTTTGACCTCAGTGTGTGTTTTGTGCCACCGTGCACATGTGCACAGACACCGATAAATAAATATAATTTTTAAAACTATTGCTTAGTGACAGAACTTGGTTGAGAGCATCATGTCACTGGATTCCTTCCAAGACTCTTTAAGGGAGATTCAGCAGGAATTCCAGAAAACAAAGATGCAGGTCACGTGACAGGTGGGCCAGCCAGGCCAGGCCTCTTACCTTCAGAGAGGATGTGTTTCCGCCTCCAGCTTCCACCTTTTGTCCTGGTCTTTTGCCTGACATCCTTGCATCCTGGTTCCAGGAAGAGAAGGACAGACATCTCTACTTTTTGAAGCTCACTCAAGGAGGACTCTTGGGGTCACCAGGGGACCTATTTTTGTGCAAATAGAAAAAGCCAAGTCTTGGCCAGTGGCTATGCTAAAGGCTGAGAGAGAGGAAGTCCAGAAGCCAGTTCCAGCCTGCTTGGTGGGTGATGGGACTTGCTGCCACAGCAGGAGCACGTGAGGTCATACCCTGAGAGAGCCAGCACTCCAGAGCATCAGGCAGGATGTCCCCAAGGTGGATGCTATCAAGGCACCAGGCATTGCTCTAAGGGCTGTGGTCTTGAACCTGGGCTGAGGGCTGCAAGCACTCTGATGGTTGTCCCAGGAAGTGATGGGATCTGAGGAACACTTCTTACCAAAATCCAGCAGGTGCTTGGCTGTTCTCTGGGATCCCACCGTAGCCCCGAGATCCTGGGTCCTGCCCTCTCCACCCTTTCCCAATCCTCATTTTGCAATCAGTCCGCCTGACCCAGTAACCATCTGCAGCCTGAGGAAAGCCCATCATCTTCACCCTTTTCCATGTGTTTCAAAAAAGGAGCCTAGGGCAGTGGGGGAGGAGTCTAGGCATCACATGAGTTCTGGCCACAGCCTGAGCCCAGCCACCCTGAGTCAGCTTCCAGACCAATCGCCAACCTAGATGGAGAAAGGACACTCACTAGGGAATAAGCTAGGAAGTACTTTGCTGTGCAAGGTTTATAGGTGGAGAGAGGCAGGTAGAAGGAAAGGCTGTAGGTCAGAGTTCAGGGGAATATTTCTAGCTGGCTTCATCTTCTCAGTTCACTGTGCAACATTACCTGCATCATGAAACTCCTCTAAATGGGTTTCCAGATTCCTGTCCTCTGGCCCTAGTCTCCTGAGTGCTGGGACTCTGTGTATGGATCACCACGGTCAGATGATAATTTCCAGTGTCCCAAAAGGTTCGTGTATTGAAGGCTCTGTCCTCAGCCTGTGGCAGGATTGGGAACTAGTACAACCCTGAGTAGAAGTTAGGTCATTGGTAGTGTGCCCTTGAAATATTGACCTATCTCTCTTGCTATGGTAAATAACTATGGTATATCACACTGTCCATCATAGGGTAAACAGCTATGGTATATCACAGTGTCCATAAGGTTAACAGCTATGGTATATCACAGTGTCCATAAGGTTAACAGCTATGGTATATCACACTGTCCATAAGGTTAACAGCTATGGTATATCACACTGTCCATAAGGTTAACAGCTATGGTATATCACACTGTCCATAAGGTTAACAGCTATGGTATATCACACTGTCCATAAGGTTAACAGCTATGGTATATCACACTGTCCATAAGGTTAACAGCTATGGTATATCACACTGTCCATAAGGTTAACAGCTATGGTATATCACACTGTCCATAAGGTTAACAGCTATGGTATATCACACTGTCCCATCATAAAGTTCTTCTGCCCACATGAGATAATTATAGACTGAAACCTCTGAAACTAGGTCTCTGAGACCATCCTCCCTTCCTTTAAAGTTGGTCCTCCCTTCCTTTAAAGTTGGTCCTTTCAACTATTTTGTCGCAGTTACAGAAAACTAATGCATGTATCAACCCACTCTTGTTTGGCTTTGAGAGTGAACGCTATTTCTAGAATGTCTTGATGCCGATCTACTTCCTGTCTATCATAAGGAACTTTACAATATATATTTCATTACCTCTCTTTCTAAACTATCACTGAAGTGGATGGGTTTGGTTTGGTTTGGTTTGGTTTGGTTTGGTTTGGTTTGGTTTGGTGTGGTGTGGTTTGGTTTAAGTGTCAATTTTATTACAAAAGTAAAGGATGCTATCTGTCAAATCCTGCCCAGGCAGTGAATAGAGCACACAGCTGGGGTGAGGGAAAGACGCCATAGCATCCCCTGAGCTCAACAATGGAAGCAGTAGGCGGCATGATGGTCCACAAGGAGCCCGAGCTTCACACGGGCCTCCTGACATGATCCCTTCTGCCCAGCACCACACAAACATCACCCTTGCTGGGAAGCTCAGAGTGGAACAGGATGGTTTCTGCAGGCCCTTCAGAGAAGCCATGGTCTTCATGCTATGCCTCTCGAAGCCAACAGCGTCACAGAATTCATGGAATAGTGACACTCCGGTGACAGTCCACTAGATGAGGGTCAAGCATCTAATGTCCTGTCCTACTTCGATGAAACCTGAGTGGGTGAGTGTAATAGTCTGGCTTCTGATGCCTTCACTGCATATGGCAGCCTGTGTCACTCATGAAGAACTGGGGTTCCAGCATCTGCATTCTCGGAGCTTGGTCCTGGCATCTGTTTGGCTTCTAATGAGGGCCTTCCTGCTGTATCACAATGCGCCCAAGGGCTGACTCTCAAAGATGGAATTTAAGCATTTTATTCTACAAGAGAGAGAAGGAGAGGCAGAGACAGAGAGAGGTGTATATTATATATTTCCATGTGGACGGGTACATTTATGTCTGCAGTTGTGAATGAAGGCCAGAGGTCAACATCTGAAAACTTCCTCAAGCACTCCCCATCTTATCTTTTGAGCCAGGACTGAACCTGAAGCTCACCACTTCAGCGTGACTGGCTGGTTGGCATCTCAGGATCCTCCCAGTGCTCCGATTCCAAACAGCCACTGCACCTGGCTTTTAAGTGATCTCTGGAGATCCGAACTCAGCTCCTCACGTTTACACAACAGGCACTTTAGAGACTGAACCACGCCCCCCAACACAATAGTAAACTTTATAACATTTCCAACACCCAATAATCCATTAATCCCTTAATCCTAAAATGAATTAATCTGTTAAACCATTAATCCATGAATGAATGAGTTCATTCACCAAAGCAGAGCCTTATGACCCAATCTCCTTGCACAGGCACCACCTCTCAGCATTTGGAGCCAAATTCCCAACGCATATGCATGGGAGGGGCACCCCACATTCAAACCCTAGCAGTGGCCACAGGGCAGGTCCTGAATCTTTCATGGCCTGTGGCATTCACTCATCCTGACCCCTCTTCTCAGAGACTATGATGTAATCACACAGCATTAGAGTGCCTGAGCTGAGGTCCCCATAAGGAGGTTTACTTCTTCACCTCTGCACCTGAAAAGCGGGGTGTGCACTGGTACCACCTCATAGGGACAGTGGAAAGTTTCAAGAGTTAACCCGAGGATCCTGACAGTGAATTCACTCCAAATCACCTGATGAGTTTGTGATTCATCTCAGTGACGAGGTCCCAACCTGGATTCTGACTTCATGGATGTTGGGTGTGGCCGGACCATTTTATATATACATGTATGGTTGTGTGTGTGTGTGTATGGTTTGAATATTCAACGAAGTCTGAAAAGCACTGAGCCCACTGTAAAGCAGACAGCACAGTTGTGTTCGCACAGTAAGTACTCACTGAAAATCAGTCACTGCTCTTGGCATGCTGCTAGCTGGGCAGCAGCCAACCCTGCAAAGTCAACTACAAATCAACTGTGGATCAAGAATATGAAGAAAAAAGTAGTAGGAAATAGAAATAGATCAGTCAGTAAAGTGTTTGCTCTGCAAGTCTAAGGACTTGTGTTTGATCCCCAGATTCCATAGTTAAAATCTCAACAAAGGTGGCAGTGTCCCTCAGCAGTGGGAAGCCAGAGAGAGAAGGATGCCTGAGGCTCACAGGCCAAGTTCCAGACAGTCAGAGATACTGTCTTCCCCTACCAAGAAATGGATAGCTTCTGATGAACAATACCCAAGGTTTGACCTCTGGCCTCCACACCTATATACATACATACATACATACATACATACATACACACACACACACACACACACACACACACACACACACACACACACACGGAGAAAGAAACAGAAACAGAACACAGCTCATGGTGAGACTCTCCTGACCATGGTTTTACAGATATTTTAGCTATCACTACCTAAACAATGACATAATTACAGTTGGTGTCTGTCTCTCTAGATATTTTCTACCCTTAACTTCAACAACATATCTCTTTTTGGCTCCTTCTGCTCTAGTTTGCTCTGTTGCTGAGTCCCAAAACCAACTTAGAGGAGAGGGTTTATGTCTTCTCGCAACTCAAGTCATAGTTCATCACTGTCTCTAAGCAAAACTGCTCCTGAATCCCCCTATATTAGTTCTAGAGCAATGGTTCTCCACCTGTGGGTCAAGACCCCTTCAGGAGTTGAATAACCCTTTCATGGGGGTCACAGATCAGATATCCTGCCTATCAGATATTTACATTATGATTCATAACAGTAGCAAAATTACAGTTATAAAGTAGCCACAAAATAATTTCATGGTTGAAGGGTATCACAATGACATGAAGAAGTGTATTAAAGAGTTGCGCCATTACGAAGGTTGAGAACCGTTGCTCCAGATGAACAGAACTGATAGAAAATATTGGCTCACAGGCTGTGGCCCAACTAATCTAACAATGTTTGTCTACCAAGAGAAAGTCCGAGAATCCAGTACTTGTCTAGTTCACAAGGGTGGGATGTGTCAAGCCGGGCGTGGTGGCACACGCCTTTAATCCCAGCACTCGGGAGGCAGAGGCAGGCGGATTTCTGAGTTCAAGGCCAGCCTGGTCTACAAAGTGAGCTCCAGGACAGCCAGGGCTATACAGAGAAACCCTGTCTTGAAAAAAAAAACAAACAAACAAACAAAAACAAAACAAAAAACAAAACAAAAGGGTGGGATGTGTCAGCTGGTCTTCAGTATATGCCCAGAAGCCAGAAGGGAAAAAACAAAAAAAAGCTCTAATGCCAGTGAAGGAATAAATGTCCCCGAGAGAGCGAGGGCAAGCAGGTAAAGAGAAAAATGTGCTTCTTCCGTAGCCTTTACTTAGGCTCCCACTTGAAGGTGTGTTCAAGATTTAGGGTGAGTCTTCCTACCTCAAATGATCCAAGTAACTCAAAATCTCTCACAGGCATGCCTAGCAACTTTCACTTTTAGTTAATCCTGGATGTAGTGGAGTTGACAACCATAAATAGCTGTCACATCCATTGTCCTAGTCACTATTTTTTGATGTAAAGAGACACCATGACTGAGGCAACTCATGTAAAACAAAACCTTTAATTGGGGGGCTTGTTTCACATTCCAGAGGGTTAGTCTGTTACTATCATGGTGGGAGCATGGCAGCTTACATTGGCCCTGGTGCAGTAGTTAAAATGATAGATAGATAGATAGATAGATAGATAGATAGATAGATAGACAGACAGACAGACAGAATTCACTAATCCTGATAGAAATTCATAGGTATGAACACTTCCAGCCTTAGGAAACAAAAAGGAGAGCCCAAATCTCTCTCCTTTGCAAAACTAGACACAAGCAAGACCAAGACCAGATCCTTGGTGAGACCATACTGGAATTAAATATGTAACAAGGGCCTATGACCTGTGAAAATTCTCTTTTCTTTTGCCCTTTCCCAGGGGGCAGCCTGTCCCTCCTGGTCTAGGAGGTTCACCCTGTGACATGATTGTGCCAGAGAGCCATCCTGGACAGGTCTCATGGAGTAGCTGAGGAGGAAGAATCGCATCTAAAACTGTCCCTGGGCCCTCGGTTTTCCAAGACCATAGTGCAACGGTGAGCACGCTGAGGGCTAGGTCCTGCGGTGCCTTCTAGCTGGGGCTCCCAGGCACCTATCATGGCTCTATCTCCCGATGTTGCAACCTCCATAATTGCCACATTCGCATCCAGGCCACCTGAGGCTGGCTGTCTCAACCTCAGCCTGGGCACCTGTTGCAATAAGCATCCAAATGATTATTCACCTCCCTCCCACCCGAGTAGAGAAAAAAAAGGGTCCCAATCTGTCTAGTGCCCTGCTTCCTGGAGCTGGGCTCTGTCTCCTGGATAAGTTTTTCCAGAAACCTAACCCATACGGTCAAAAGTGTACCATTTGACATAGCTACCCTGGGTATACTGGACCTTGCTTCAGGCCCCAAACCTTTTGTATCCTTTTTTTTTTTTCTATTATTTCTTGAGATTTGGCAGGAAGGGGTCAATTCTCCATAAGGGTTACTGAACTTAAGAAAAGTCTTTGAAGCCAGGAAGTGGTGGCGCACTCCTTTAATCCCAACACTTGGAAGGCAGAAGCAGGTGGATTTTTGAGTTCGAGGCCAGCCTGGACTACAGAGTGAGTTCCAGGACAGCCAGTGCTATACAGAGAAACCCTATCTCAAAAAGAAAGAAAGACATAGGGGGAGGGAGGGAGGAAGGGAGGAAGGGAGGGAGGAAGGCAGGCAAGCAAAGTCTTTGATATCCAACTTCCTACCATCTGTGGGAGAGAGAAGATGAAAGGTGTGGTGGACAGGGGAGGATCATTGTGCTGGCTGACAGAACATCTACCATGATTCACACCCATCAACAAGAATGCTGTAGTCAGAATAGTGTGTGGCCCAGAGTCTTGGAGCCCGGTAATGTACAGGATTAAGTCTTTCTGGATTATCTAGACTCTTCTACCTGAGATAGTCTGCCCCTGAGCCTAGCATCCCTCAAGCTCTGCTGGCCTTTCAGTGATGATGCCAGATGGTGGTGTGTTGCTGAAATCCCAGCATCAGGGTGGCTAAGAGTGGAAGTCTGCTACCACTTCAGAGCCAGCCTGAGCTACAAAGTAAGATGTCCCTAAAAAATAGACGGTAGTCATAAAGCCCCCCCACTCGGTGCAATCTTCACAGGGGTGGGAGGAGGACTGTCACAGGCAGTGGTGGAGGACTGTCACAGGCAGTGGGGAACTTCACAGTCACTGGTTCAAAGAGACAAGGATCCCTGCCAGGGCTCTGAGTGGAGGAGGAGGCAGAGTGGTCTCAGGGACCAGCAGGGACCAGTGCACAAATGAGACTCTCAGCTCTATGAGTCTGCCTCTCCAACCCCCTAGAACATTCCTTTTCAGAATTTTCCATTTCCTAAGACATGAGGCTGCATTGCCCAACAGTTGTGCTGTTTCTCACGGCTGCTCCGGGCCCATTCCCAGAGATGATATCAGACTAGGGCCATGGATTACCACATGAATTCAGTCAGCAATGGTTGGCTGGGCACCCTCCCTCTGGCTTCCTCTCCCACTCTGCCCATCTTCCCCCACCCCCTTGGCATCTCCTCTCTCAAAGCAATGAGCACCCAAACGATTGTCCACCTGTGGATATTCCATCCCACCACACAGCAAGAGAATGTTTCTGGGTTCAAATCTAGACTCAACCATGTAAGAGTGCTCTGTATGTTGTGAAGCCTAAATTTTCTGATCTATAAAATGGGAAGAAAACCAGAGGCAAAGGTTCACCAGGAAAATCAAATACATGGAATAAATACAGAGTTACTAAGAAAACTGGCACCTAGTCAACACACCACAAATAAGTGACAAATCACAGCAAATTCTTAATCCCTCCTCTGATCGTCTCCCTTAGCGTTAACACCTGCTCCATGAGCTGCCCAGGAAAGATGTACTAAGAGATTGCTATCTCTTAGACTGAAGGTCTGATCCAGCATAGCCCAAGGGTGACACGCTGGCTTCTAAGACCTACTTCCTGGGTGGTTGGCTCCAGAGAATCACTTGACCTCAGTTTCAGCATCTATAAAATACAGATTAAAATCATTCCCACCTGGAAGAATCACCGTGCAGATAAACTGGCGCCATGCGAAGGCTCAGGCGAGCCCAGGAGCTGAGCAAGGTCAAGGCTGCTGCCACCATCTGTACGGGACCTTGTTCTATGAGGACTCGGTATGCGGACCAGGAACTACAGAGAGCAGAGCGAAGGGTCCAAACAAGTGCCTTTCTTTCCTCCTTTCACCCCAAATAAGAAAAAAAAAATTTCCTATTCAGGCAGCTTGCAGTGGAAATGAAAGCCTTAGTCTAAAGAGGACCAACGTCTTTGATCGGCCATATGCCACCTGGATGGCCTGGGCAGATCCCTACACATCTTTAGTCCACAGCAGCTGGTCAAACTCTGTCAGTTATGCTACCCACACAATTAGTGTACCTCCCCTTCTTTTCCCTTCACGAAAGGAGAAAACCTGAAGTGGGCAAGCATGCTACTAAGCCTTGGTCCTGACAGATGTGTTGGCCCTGGCTGCTTCTCACCACTGTGATGGGTGCTGAAGATACATCTCTAAGTGGAACTTTCTGTGGTTTCCAGATTCTGTCAGGAGGCAGAGGCTACACAAAAGATTACAGGGAAAGGAGCTGCCATGCCCGAGCAAGCCAGACAAACCTCCACAGAGCTGGTCTCTTCCCAGATTGATAAATCTCCACATAGCAAGGGCAATTTATATCAAAACCATTTCACAGACTCACAAAGTAAAGTTAAACTGTTCAATGCACACAGGACCATTCAGCTGATTACCCTCATGCAGGGCCATGCAGCTAGCTACCCTCATGCAGGGCCATGCAGCTAGCTACCCTCATGCAGGACCATGCAGCTAGCTACCCTCATGCAGGGCCATGCAGCTAGCTACCCTCATGCAGGACCATGCAGCTAGCTACCCTCATGCAGGGCCATGCAGCTAGCTACACTCATGCAGGACCATGCAGCTAGCTACCCTCATACAGGGCCATGCAGCTAGCTACCCTTATGCAGGGCCATGCAGCTAGCTACCCTCATGCAGGGCCATGCAGCTAGCTACCCTCATGCAGGGCCATGCAGCTAGCTACCCTCATGCAGGGCCATGCAGCTAGCTACACTCATGCAGGGCCATGCAGCTAGCTACACTCATGCAGGGCCATGCAGCTAGCTACACTCATGCAGGACCATGCAGCTAGCTACACTCATGCAGGACCATGCAGCTAGTTAGCTGCCTTGAAGAAGAATGAGTCCCTAAGAGAGAGCAGAGGAGTCAGCAGGAGAAGGGAATCCTGAAAGGGGTGATATCTATGGGCTGAAGCAGGGAGGTGTGTGCACTCTCTTCTATCAGAAAAACAATGTACCAACCAAGGGCTTCTAACCTACTGACACACAGCTTTTGCTCTTCTGAAGGCTGGAAGTGCACAATCAAGGCACTAACAGGGACTTTCTGGTGAGGACTGCTATCTGGCCTTCTGCTTGGTCTTTCCATGATGGGAAACCATTTATAAGGGGCCCATCTCATCTACCAGGGCTCTATACCAGGACCTAATACCTTCCTGCAATGGTCCCACCTCCTAATTCCTTCCCTTTGGCAGTTTGAGTTCAACAGGTGAACTTGGAAGAGAAACCAACACTCGGGCCCAGCTGCAGTAAAGAGAGTCCTCATCTATCAACACCCAGTCAGAAGAAAAAGCTCTGAAAACTAGAAACACACACACAACAACAACAACCACCTGGAGAGCCATTTGTCACCCACATGCAGAACAAAGTACTATGTCCCCAGGGGTAGCTTAGAACCTTAATGGTGCCTAGGAAGAGCAAGACCCTCCACAACACCATCATTTCGGTATATCGTAGCTTTTTAAAATCTTTGCTTCTGACAACGCCCATCAAATAAGAATGAACAATTAAAGTGATCCGATTCCACAGTTCTGGAGTTTTATGTAGGCCAGACCAGTCAGAAGAATAGGTAAGAGCCTACCTGCCCTTGGAAGCCTAGAAGCCTTGGTTCAGATCCAAAAGACCCAAGCAGCTGAAACTCCTTCCTGCTCCACCACCTGCCCCAACTGCTGTGTGGCCCTGCCCCTACATGGAAGGATATCTATTACTCAGGTGAAGAACACACAGCCAGAAAAACAGATAGGCGAACTCAGGCAGAGACTATGCTGGCCGTCAAAACCCCAGATAGACACACACACACACACACACCCAAACAAAGACCTCCTTCACTTCTCAGTGTGCCCCACAGGCCATCCCCAATCCTTACTCCCCTCCTCATCACCATGTTCCACCCCCAACTCAGGCAGAGACCACCTGCTTGACCAAAGGCCAAGCTAGCCACCAGAAGTCCAGCCCCAACCTGACAGAGACTCCCTGCTGGACCAGAGGTCACACCAACCACCAGAAATCTAGGCCACGAAGACCAGAAGACCAAAGGGGAGACAGGAACCAAGGAACAACTCACCTATCCAACAAAGACAAACTCAGGAATTAGCAGCTAGACCTGTAATCACTCCGAATCCAGATGCCTAGATTCCAGTGTAAAGACACAATCAACAACTGCCAAGGTAATATGGTGCCACCAGAAAAAAGACAACTTTCCTACCACATCAGACCCTGAATACTCCGACACAGCTGAAGCACAAGAGAATGACCTTAACACCAACTTTAGGAAGTTGATAGAGATCTTTAAAGAGGAAATAAATACACCCCTTAAGGTAAGGGCATGAAACAAACAAACAACCAAACAGTGAAGAAAATTGTACTGGCTGGGTTTTTGTGTCAACTTGAGACAAGCTAGAGTCATCCAACAGAAAGGAGATTCAACTGAAGAAATGTCTCCAGCTGTAAGGCATTTTCTCAATTAGTGATCGATAGGGGAGAGCCCAGACCTTTGTGAGCAGTCCCAACCCTGCGCTGGTAGTCCTGGGTTCTATAAGAAAGCAGGCTGAGCAAGCCAGTGAAGCAAGCCAGTAAGCAGCTCCCCTCCATGGCCTCTGCATCAGCTCCTGCCTCCAGGGTCCTGTCCTGTTTGAGTTCTGTCCTGACTTCCTTCAATAATGAATAGCAATCTGTAAATGTAAGCAAGCTGCAGTAGCCATTCTAATATTGAACAAAACAGTCTTCAAACCAAAATTAATCAAAAGAGAAGGAGAAGGACATTTCATCCTCATCAAAGGAAAAATCCTTCATGACGTCATTTCAAGTCTTAACATCTGTGCCCCAAATGCAAGGGCATTTAGTAAAAGAAACATTACTAAAGCTTATACCACACATCAAACCTCACACATAAAACTGAATACATTAAATTGGATAGAAAAGAAATTGGGGAATAGCCTTGAACACATCGGCACAGGAGACAACTTCTTGAATAGGACTCCAATAACACAAGCACTAAGATCAACAATTAATAAATGGGATTTTATGAAACTGAGAAGATTCTGTACAGCAAAAGACACCATCATTTGGACAAAGTGCCAGCCTAGAAAATGGGAAAATATTTTTATCAACTACACATCCAATAGAAGGTTAATATAAAGAACTCAAGGCTGGAAAGATGGCTCAGCGGTTAAGAGCACTGACTGCTCTTCTGAAGGTCCTGAATTCAAATCTCAGCAACCATCCGTAATGAGATCTGACACCCTCTTCTGGTATGTCTGAAGACAGCTACAGTGTACTTAGATATAATAGTAAGTAAATCTTTAGGCCGGAGAATGCAGGGCTGGAGCGAGTGGAATCGACTGGAGCAAGCAACCTTCATTCCTAGCAACCACATGACGGCTCACAACCAACAGTACAACTACAGTGTACTCATATACTCATGTATTCATATATATAAATAAAATAAATCTTTTAAAAAAATGAAACAAAACAAAGAACTCAAAAAACTAGATATCAAGTAAACAAAAAATACAATTTTAAAATTGGGTATAATTCTAAACAGACCAACAGAGGAATCTCAAATGTCCAAGAAACGCTTTTAAAAATGTTCAAGGAAATGTAAATAAAAATGACTCTAAGATTCTACCTCACACCTATCAAAAACACAAGTGACAGCTCGTGCAGGTGACACTGTGGAGCACAGGGGACACTCCTCCACTGCTGATTGGAAAGCAAACTTGTATAGTGACTTTGGAAATCAATATGGCAGCTTCTCAAAAAACTGGAAATCAAACCCTGTCAAGACCCAGCTACACCACTCACTATCCTGGGCATATACCCAAAGGATGCTCCGTCATACGATTAGGACACTTGCTCAACTAAGTTCTTCATGGCAGCCATATTCATAATAGTCAGAAATGCAAACAACCTAAACATGCCTCAACTGAAGAATGGATGAAGAAAATAGGGTACACTTACACAATGGAATGCTAGTCAGCTGTTTTTTAAGGGGGACATTATGAAATTTGCAGGCTAATGAATGAAACTAGAAAAAAATCATCCTGTGTGAATGACACACATGGCATGTACTCACTTATAAGTAGATGTTAGCTATAATAGATAATCATGCTACAATTCACAGGCCTAGACAGGCTAAGTAACAAGAAGGGCTCAAGGGAAAATGCAAGGATCTCCCTGGAAAAAAGGAGATGAATAGATTTCACGGCTGGACTGGGTTGGGGTGGGAATGGGAACAGAGGGGATCAGGTTGTAGGGGGTGAAGGGAGACAGTACTGGGAGGGACAGCTGGAACTGGGAGACATTTGAAGGGCAATGTAGAAACCTAGTGCAACGGAAACTTTCTGGAGTCTATGAGGCTGACCCCAGTGAAGACTCCCAGTAATGGGGAACACGGAGCCTGAAGCAGCCATCTTCTATGGCCGGGCAAAGCTTCCAGTGGAGGGACTGAGATACCAACCCCCAGCCACAAAACCCTCTACCTACAATGTGTTCTTCCTACAAGATGGGCTGGAGTAGAAAAGTGCAGAACTTGTAAGAGTGGCCAACAAACAACTGGTCCAACTTGAGACTCATGCCACAAAAGGGAGCCCATGGCTGACACCGTCTGGAGGGCCATGAACCGAAGGCTGGATATCCCAGGGACCTAGAAGAAAACTCGGTATGACTGGCAAGAAAAAGTCAATGAAATGATTCTTAATGATATTCTGCTAATAATTATAAACCAGAGACTAGCACAATTATTATCATAGAAGCTTTATCCAGCAACTAATGGGAGCATACGAAGAGACCCAATATTAGGCAGAACTTAGGAAATCCTGAAGAAGAGGGGAAGCAAAGATTGCAGGAGCCAGAGGAGTGGAGGACATTATAAGAACATGGCCGCCAGAATCAATTAACTAGAGCTCACAGAGGTTCACAGAGGCTGGCCCAACAATCAGCGAGTCTGTGTGGGTCTGACGTAGGTCCTATGCAGATATGATATGGTTGTGTAGCTTGGTGTCCTTGTGGGACTCCTAACAGTGAGAGCAGGGGCTGTCTCTGACTTTTTTGCCTGATTTTGGGACCGTTTTCCTCCTACTGGTTTGCCTTGTCCAGCCTTGATGTGAGGGTTTGTGCCTAGGCTTATTGGAATTTGTTATGCCTGGGAGGCCTGCTCTTTTCTGAAGAGAAACAAAGGAAGAGACAGGGGAAGTGGGGGACACAGAGAAGCGGAGGAAGGAGAAACTGTGGTAAGGATGTAATATATGAAGAAGACTAAAAAAGAAAAAAAAAAAAAAGTTTGGTAAACACAAGACAAAACACAAAATGTCTTCAGAAAGAAATCAAAAACAAATAAAAACCAGAAGAATCCATTCAAGATGGTAAATTAAGAGAACTGAGAAGTTTAGGGATAAATTCTCCCAGCATTCAGATCACTCAGGCCTGCCTAGAACCTCTGTGTAGTTCAGGGTGACTTTGAACTTCTGATATTTCTGCCTCTGCCTCTGGAGTGCTGGGATTACAAGCGTGCACCACCATGCCTGATGGGAATGGAACTCGGGACTCCCTGCATGCTAAGAATGTGCTCTACCAATTTAACTACCTCTCCAGCCAGTTCAGTGTCTTTTCTTAAAGAAAGATAGGACGTTAAGAGGAGGGAGCAGGAGAATGTAGCACACAACATCTTAAACTTTAAGCAATCCTCTAAGCCCTCTCCTATTCTTGGCCAAGAGCAAACTATTTCTATTGCTGACCTAGGCTCTAAAAGGCCAATTCATCCCCTCCCACATGGGGCCCACTTTAATAACTAAAGCTCATTGCTTCCTGTAAACAGGCCCAGCCAGGAATTAACTCCTTCCTTCTTTTTTTTTTTCCCTACAGTTACAACTAAGCAGGCTGCCCCAGACCAGATCATGCCCCAGCTTATCAGGAAGGGACAACAGTGGTTCACAGACTTCCCATGGCTTTCTCGGTGTCCTCTTGGCCCTGGATCTCCCTGGAACCCACCCAAGATGTATTTCAGGGTTGACATTGCATGACATTATATGGCTGCTCACACCCAAGCCAGCAACTGCTGACCCAGGCTAATTTGAGACAGTGTGCGTGTATGCGGAGCCTAACGGCCTTGCTAGAGCCTTCCCATTAGGGCCCTGGGCAGAAGAGGGCACAAAAGGTAACGTGGACTGGACTAACTAGATTTAAGAGCTACCCATCTGCCTCTGATGATTTTTAAAGAAAAAAGAAACACAATATCATGAGAAAGAGTGCCCTTAGGTGCTAAAGGGCCAGGACCTAAAGGCTGGTTACAACACTTACGAATAGTAACCAACAGTGATCTAGTCCTTGTTTCCTGACAGATATGAATGAGATAGCAAAGGCTTAAACGAGATGACACTTGAGTGGCCAATGGAGCAAATCCTCCAGTAACACTGGCCCTTGCTGAACCCTTCCTGTTTCTGGTACTCATGTTTAGCTCTCTGATGGTTAGGATTGATCCATAACAACAGCTGGTAACAGAAGAACTATGACACCTCCAGGTGTCTCTCTGAGTTTTCTAGAATGGTTAGTTATGACAGGAAAGCCCACCTTAAATGTAGTAGCACCATTCTGTGGACAGGGGTCCTGAACTTCTCTCTCTCTCTCTCTCTCTCTCTCTCTCTCTCTCTCTCTCTCTCTCTCTCTCTCTCTCTTTCTCTTTCTCTTTTTCTCCTTCCTGATGGCAGTGTGACCAGCTGCCTCACACTCCTGCCTCCATGTCTTTCCCAGCATGAGGAGGAGGAAGGATACGCAACGTACCCGGAATAAGAATACCTTCAAAGTATGAGCCCAAATAAACCCTTCCTCTTACAGCAAGAAAGGAAACTCAAGCCACTTCACAGCCATAGCCATTCAGCATCTGTATTTCAAACTAGAGGAGTCCCGAGAGCTCCATCAGAATTAGCAGTAAAGGACATTGGTCAAATAGCTTGTGCATCAAGAGAGACAGGCTGAGGCCAGAGCAGTGAACTACAGGGGTTCGCTGCATTAAGGCTCGGCCACTGAAGATGAAAAGAGGACTAGGGAAAGGAAAAGAAGTGATCAAGAAATGGCTTGGGGGCCATGAAGAGCATCAGGAAGGATGTGCAAGCTCCAAAGAGTATCAGAAGCAAGAATAGAGGGCCAAACCTGGTGTTTTGCATATGGGAGACCAGTAGAGTCACATCAAGGGGGATGGATAAATGGGTTAGGAATGAAGGAACAAATAGGATTTAAAACGCGTAATGCTTAGTTCAGTAGAGCAAGGGATATCAAGATCGATGCCATCTTGAAACAGTAAGAATTCCAAGAAGACGGAGAAAATGAGTTTAAAGAGGAGTCAGACTCCAGGAGTTTTGTTGAGTCCATGGCTGGAAGCATCAGTAGATTGGATGTATGAGTGACAGAGTTAGATCCATGGTGGAAGTGTCAGTAGATTGAATGAATGAGTGAGTGATAGTTGGGCCCATGGGTAGAAGTGTCAGTAGATTGATTGAATGATTGACAGAATTATATCCATGAATGGAAGCATCAGTAACTAAATGTATGAGCGACAGAGTTGGATCCATGGTGGAAGCGTCAGTAGATTGAATGAATGAGTGATAGAGTTGCGTCCATGGCTAGAAATATCAGTAGATTGGATGAATGCGTGACAGCGAGAAAGGTTGGGAGGAAAATAACCCTGGTGACGTGAGAGGCAGTGTTGGTATTGGTCACTTTCTTCCTTGCTGTGGTAAAGACACCAGAGAAGACACAATCGGAAAGGTTTATCCCAACTTAGTGTTCAAGGAGATAGAGTTCAATATCGTGGGAGAGGCATGGCGGCAGGGTTAGGACCAGCTGGTCCTGTTTACATTCAGTCAGGAAGCAAAGAGAGAGATGGAATTAGGGTTCGCTTATAACTTAGTTTCTCTTGTTGCTGTTATGTTAAAATGCCCTGGCAAAAGAAACTCCAGTCAAAAAGAAGAAGTTTGTTTTAGTTCAGTGCCAGGTTTCCCTCCATTGCCGCTATCACATCAGATCCATATATGTGTGTCACTATGGTGCCACCCACGTTTAAGGCAAGTCTTACTCAATTAACCTACTCTAGGCAATCCTGAACAGATGTACCCACGGTGATTCTAGATCTTGTCCAATTGACAACAGGAACCATCATCACATGGGGTGGGGGGTAGGCAAGTGAGGACTCAGTGTGGCGGATGGGAATCTGCCCATAGTTCTAACGGGAACTCAGAGCACGGTGGACAAACGTGTTCACTCACCCAACATCCACTTCACCCTCTTTCACCATGGAAACCCGATTCATTCATTCAGAATAGCCCAGAACAGCAAACAGCTAATGTGTCTCTCTCTCATCAGGCAACTACAGAAACAAAGGTCATATTGTAGAATTCATCTTATAACTGGAAAGGAGCAGTGAGCTACTGGAATCACTCATCCCTTCGAGATCCTAGGAAATCAATGGCAGGAGTCCAAGTCCAGATGGCAGGAGTCCAGTAATCCAAGATGGCTACAGCAGCAGAAAACGAAATTGATACATAATTTTCTAATACTGTAATGCACAAAAATAACAGGTCAAATGTGTAGGCTGACTCTAAGTAAACAGTGGTCCAACGGCAGCTTCAGTATCCCCCATTTCTATGTGATTTTAACCTTACACATTTTCATCCACAGCTGAGCCCATATGAAAGAAATCAATCCTGGGATGCAAGAAATAAAGAGAAAACTCGAATCCAGTGAAATGAAGACATGAAGCTAGCTGAAGACAGGAAATGTGGGGCCAGGTACATGCATGGCTAGCTTGGGAACAGAAGACACGGTCACAGAGCCTCAGGGCATGGAGCCCTGAAACTGAGACCTTTATAGAAAGTCAGGACTCTGACTGCTTCTCTTTTTTATTTATTTAATGTGCCTTGGTATTTTGACTGAATTCATCTATGTAAGGATGTCAGCCCCTGGAACTGGAGTAAAAGACAGTTGTGAGCTGCCATGTAGGTACTGGGAATTGAACTTGGGTCCTCTGGAAGAGTAGCCAGTGCTCCTAACCACTGAGCTATCTCCCCAGCCCCCAACTGCTTCTTAAAGGCACAATGAGAATAAGTGCACAGCTGAGGATGTGTCGAGACTGCCATTAGATGTTTTTAAAAGTCTGTTGTGGGGCTGGAGAAATGTCTTAGCAGTTAAGAGCACTGACTGCTCTTCCTGAGTTCAGATCCCAGCAACCACATGGTGGCTCACAACCATCTGTAATGGGATCCAATGCCTTCTGGTGTGTCTGAAGACAGCTACAGTGTACTCATATAAATAAAATAAATAAATATTTACAAAAAAAAATTTTTAATCTGCTGTATTTTGCCTGCACATACGTCGAGCCTCTTGCAGAGTCCAGAAGAGGAACTGGAGTTACAAGCAGGTGTGAGCTGCCATGTGGGTGCCAGGAATTGAACCCATGCCCTCTGGAAAATCAGCCACTGCTCTAAACCTCTTAGTTATCTCTCTGATTCCCATGGCACAAATATTAGACTGAAGCCCAACACTAGAAATGCAGAGACAGGTGGGTCTCTTATGATCTTATGAGTTTGAGGCCAGGCTGGTTTACACACTGAGTTCTAAGCCAGCCAGGGCTTATATAATGAACCACTGTGTCAAAAATACCAAAACAAAACAAAACAAAAAAAAAAAAAATCCCTCTTCCATGTTCCCTTATCTGTGCAGCAGCCAGAAGATGCCGCCCACATTTAGGGTCCACCTTCCCACTTCAAATAATCTAATCAAGAAAACCCTCACAGGAACACTTGGCACCTGGTCTTATTGATTCCAGACACAGTTAAGTTGAAAAACCAAGATTAGTCACCTCAAACTCTATACTTGACTTGGATACATTTTATTTATGTAAGTTCTATCATGAAAAATACTATTGCTGAGCCAGTGAGATGGTTCAGTGGGTAAAGACGCTTGTAACCAAATCCCCAGGACCCATAAAATGGAGGAAGACAATGGACTCCCACAGAGTGTTCTCTGACTTCTACGTGCGCACACACGCGCTCAAGCACACGCTCGAATAAAATGTAAATAAAACCCTCAATTAAAATAAAATTGATAATACAAATACCATAAAAATCAAAAATGGAAAAAGAAAGGCTTGGCTTGAAGATGAAAAACGGGGACAAAGTTAATTTAGAAGGCTCAGAGCAGTCACTTGATCAAGAGGAACCTCATACTGGACTCCAGGCTTCCCAGAAACCAAAGCGAAAAGAGGAAAAGAAATATGCACATCTTCCATGTCCATAAGAGTGAGAAAGGGGAAAAAAATCAGTGTTGGTAAAATAAAATCCACTCATAGAGAAAAGTTACCTTTTGAGTTTTATGTGGAACCCAGAGAAGGAAGTGACTCATTCGGCTGAAAACCAGGAAATGCTACAAAGGGAGAAAGAAAAGAAAAGGAAAAAAATAGCCCTTGCTGCTCTGGGAAGGCTGGATAAACGGGGGTGGGCTCAGCCTTGGAGTGGGAAATGCCGGCTTAACTCATTTCCTAGCCGCCCTGCAGCTCCACAGAGGCACCGCAAGAGGTCAAGGTCTCAGTAAGCAGGAAGGAGGCTGGGGCTGAGTGCCTCGGGCTGTTTCTACAGAGCCCGAGGACAGGATGGTCACTCCAGGGCAAGCCGTTCACGGTTCACCAGTGTCCATAGACCCATGCAGCCTGGGTCAAACCTCAGCTGTGTCCTGTTCCGGAATGTCCCAGAGACATCCAGCCTGTCGTTACTGGTCAGTGGGTAGGAGAGGGAAGCTGGTCCCCCAGGGCTGGCAAGAGAATCTGTAACCCAGGCAGACCAGGTTAGGATTTCTGAATCCTGGTTCCTTCGAGTCCCAATCAGCTGAGGGCTGCCCCTGCCCACAGGGTGACCTCTTCTCGAGCCGAACCGGAGGTTTCCTGGTCTTGGTGAACTGCCCACACTCGGGAATGCGCTACTCCGGAGACGGAGCCTGTGTGTCAGCTCTTTTCCCACATTCAGGGTTTACAGCTGACAGAAGTGTGTTTCAACAGGATTTGCTGAGAGAAGATGAGGCCATAATCCAGGAAACTGCCCTGATAAATCACCCATAAACTAACCCGTGTGCTAACGGAGCATTCTGGAACGTTCTTCATTTGGAACGGGAAGTGTTGGGATTTAAACAAGACTAAAGCGGAAAAGGTTGCACCAGAGGGAAGAGCAGCGATGAGCTGCTGTGAGGATACCACACCCCACATTTGCTTTTTCCTTAGTTCACAAAACCATTCCACACCTGTCCCCCAAACCCCAGGGCTCACTGGGGGGTGAGAGTCACAATGCTGTTCTCTGGCAATTCATCCTATGATGTCACATCTCATTTGATCCCAGAAGGAAAGCTCTGAGACCCGACTTCTTAGAGAGGAATTAATAGCTTTTTGCTAGAGTTCTCTTGGGGAGATCCTAGAAGCTCACTCTGACAGGGCACCAGCCCCTTTGCTCTCATCTCTGTACCCTTGCCCTTCTAATCCTTCTTGCCTGGGACAGTGGGTTTCCAAAGTGACAACAGAACTGTCCCAAGCAAGGCTCTGTCCCCAGCCTATGAACTGTAGGCTTTCCTCGTATGCTGTAGGTTAGCAGGCCTGGAACAGATTCTATAGAAGGCCTTGTTCCTTCAAGTCTGTGTTTGACACAGTGCCCTCCAGGTGGGGCCTGCAGCTCTCCAGACTGAGCAAGAAGATCAGGGTGCCCACTGTTCACCCATTGGAGTGCCAGCTCTGTCAGGGATATATTAGGTGCCAGGGAAGTTCTTAGAGATCCTCGCCATAGCTGTGCTCATATAGAACTCTGAGGTTTCCAAGAACTGTCAGTCAAGCCTCCCACAGCAACTCAAGACAGACTCTAAACTCTGTGTGGACAGGGAAACTGAGATGTAGAAAGAGCTACCGGTCACAGGGCAAACAGCAGTCAAACTAGCCAGGAGTTCGGGCTATCAGTCTGGAAAGGCAGGCAACCCTACAACCCTCCTCCACTCGTCTCCTCGACCTCTAGAGTTGTTTCCTACCCTGCTACATGGCTCAGGCTTCTAGAACAAGGCCCCAGGGCCACACCGTGAGGATTTGTGGTTCGGCTACTTACTGGTTAAACAGTCGTGGGTGGATTACTTAACTGTGTACCAAAGTTTCCTCATCTATAGCACTGATACTGGCACAAGCCATACACACGGCATGTCAGAGACAGGAGCTAGGAAGAAGTATGACCCCAAAGGCCACACCCTGTGTGCCTTACTCAGTGTTCAAATGTAGGGCAGATGCTTCGTAGATCTGAGGCTTCCTCTTGGCCAATGAAAGCTTATTGAAGACAGAGGTGGTTGCTGGTGACACAGGCCTGTGGAGAGCTGAATACTACTGGGTTGTTCATTTTAGAGTGGTTGATTTGGAAAGAGGACAGAGCTCAATCAGTAGAGTGCTTGCTCAACATGCATGAAGTCCTGGGTTCAGTCACCAACACTAGATTAATTCGATATGGCAAGTCACACCACATAATCTCAATGTATGAGAGGTGGAAGCAAGAAGATCAGAAGTTCAAGATCCATTCTCAGCTACATAGTTCAGGGCCAGCCTAGGCTACATGAGACCCTGGCGCAAAAAGGCTGAGGTGATTTTATGTTATTTGAATTTCACCCAAACACAAAAACAGTATAATTTGATATTTTTATATGAATATTTGAGATGGAATCTTCATATATATATATATATATATATATATATATATATATATATATATATATATATATATATAATGTGTGTGTGTGTGTGTGTGTGTGTGTGTGTGTGTGTGTGTGTCTGGCTTGCAACTCCCTATGTAGACCAGCCTGGCCTTGAACCTATGATGGATGGTCTTCCAACCTCAGTTTTCCACTCCTCAGATGAAGAACCCACACTACCACACCTGGCTATGTTTTATGTTTATCCATCTTACTTTACTTTGTGTGTGTGTGTGTGTGTGTGTGTGTGTGTGTGTGTGTGTGTGTGTGTGTGTGTTCACATGTGTGCACACATATGTGTGGTTGCATGTGAAGGCTAGAGGTGGCCAACGTTTAGTGTCTTCCTCACCTTACTTTTAAAGATATTTTTTAATGTGTTTGCCCATGTGTAGGTATGTATGCCACATGCATGCCTGATGCCCTGCAGAGGCCAAAAGAGGCAGTTGGATTCCCTGGAATTGGAGATGCTAATGATTGCTAGCCGCAGTATGGGTGCTGGGAACGGAACACAGGTCCTCTTTCTGCAAGAGCAACAGTGCTCTGAACCACCTTGGTTTTGAGACAGCATCTCTCATTGAACCGAGAGCTTGCCAGCTAGACTGACCAGCCAGCAATCCCTAAGGGTCTTACTGCTTTGGTCTCCCCAGCATGGGAATTACAAGCATGCACTGCCAAGCTGGGGTGGTTTGAGTAGGTTTGGCTTCCATAGATCGGTGTGTTTCAATGTCTGGCTCTAAGAAGTGGCACAATTAGGAGGTGAGGCTTTATTGGAATAGTGTGGTCTTCTTCCCCTTCCCCACTCTGCTTGCTCCAACCCTGCCCCACTTGGTAGTGTGGTCTTGTTACAGGAAGTGCATCACTGTTTAGGTGGGCTTTGAGGTCTCCTGTGCTCAAATCTCTGCCCAGTGTGGAATCGCTGTCTGCAGAAGATAGTCCCCTGCTGCTGCCTGTAGATCAAGATATAGAACTCTGGGCTCCTCCAGCACCACGTCTGCCTGCACGCTGCCATGCTTTCTGTCATGATGACAATGGACTGGACCTCTTAAACTGTAAGCCAGGACCAGTTAAATGTTTTTCTTTTAAGAGTTGCCTTGTTCATGATGTCCCTTCACAGCAATGAAACCCTGACTAAGACATGCCTAGCTTTTTATGCAGGTTCCCAGGATCAGAACTCAGATCTCCTTGCTTAAGCATGTTACAGTCTGCCATCTCCCAGGGTTCTAGTTATTGATTTTAAAGTGAGCAAACACATCTCTGTGTCAGAAATCAGAAGAGTGACTACATTAGGGTAGGGGATGGTAATGACTTGGATTAGACACGAAGGAACTTGGGAGAAACATTCCACATCTTATTTTAATGGGGTGCATGGCTTCACATATAGTCAAAGGATGAACCAAGCTCTGTGCTTAAAACTTGTATACTTAGTGTGGCTATCCCTGCAGAGTGTGTTAGACAGCTCTAGCACATAAAAATGTGTGGTCTTTGCTGTATCCATAGCTTGCACTGTTACGTAAGGAAGGATGAGAAAAACACAGCAAGAGATGTCCATAAACTTCTTCAAAACTCTCAAAGAGGATATCTTCTTCTTCTTCTTCTTCTTCTTCTTCTTCTTCTTCTTCTTCTTCTTCTTCTTCTTCTTCTTCTTCTTCTTCTTCTTCTTCTTCTTCTTCTTCTCCGAGACAGGTTCTTTGTATAGCCCTGGCTGTCCTGGAACTCACTCTGTAGACCAGGCTGGCCTCAAACTCAGAAATCTGCCTGCCTCTGACTCCCAGGTGCTGGGATCAAAGGCGTGTGCCACCACCACCCACCTTTTATTTTTATTTTCTGTAACCTTCCCTGCAGCTGTAAGCTTCCAGCTGGAGATCTGAAACTTGTTGCAAAGCATTGTCCTGTCCACTCCTAGAGTTCAGCTCCCCATAAGAAGGAAGTCAGGAATTTAACTATTAGGCTTGGTACATTGTACCGTAGGCTCTGGTTAAGCTGGGCTTAGTCCTCTGCCAGCTGGATGCAGACAGAGCAAATCGTCCTCTATCCAACAGGCTGAACCTGGAAGGGAAACATCACTCTTTGTCCCCAGCATTTGACGGTACCTGGGAAGATGGCTCTTGTTAAATGCTGCTTTACTGTCCCCTCACAGGTAGGGACTGCCCTGTTTATTTTATTAGCACCTCCTGCTCAGTTGTGTTTGACAGACATGCTACCCGTAGCACTAATGAGAAACCTGTCCTCCACTGGGCTGCAAAATCCCAGCCATATACCTTTCTCTCTAAGCTTGTGACATGGGTCTCTCCTTCCCAAACCCAGTTCTATTCAGATGAAATTCCTGGCTCTCCCAGAATGCATTGGGAACTTAATAAGCACGTAAGGAAGGAGAGAGAGAAAGGCTGGGGGTCCCAGGTGGGCAGATTCTTGATTTGCTCTCTTCTGATCCTAAGATTTCCTGGAGAAGATGGGGTGGCCTCGGGAAGGGGAAGTCTGGGGTGGGCTCCATACACACTGCGTCCTGGCTATGTCTGCATTGTTCCCTTCAAGAACTACCAGCATCTAGAAACTGTAGAGTTTTTTAGTTTGAGGGTGGAGAGTGTTGGCATTCCTTCTAGGCTCCACCCCACAGTTACTTGGCAACAGCCAGGTATACATGACTCATTATAAAAGGGGTTGCTTGCCCCCGTCTCTCTTTCTTGACCTTACCCTCTTTCCCTCTCTGTCCCTTCTCTCCCCATTCTTCTCCCCTCTTGCCCCCATGTGTTCATGGCTGGTCCCTCCTCCTCCTCCTCCTCCTCCTCCTCTTCCTCCTCCTCCTCCTCCTCTTCCTCCTCCTCCTCCTCCTCTTCCTCTTCCTCCTCCTCCTCTTCCTCCTCCTCCTCCTCCTTCTCTCTCTCTCTCTCTCTCTCTCTCTCTCTCTCTCTCTCTCTCTCTCTCTGCCTTTCCCTCCCTATGCCCTAAATGAGTTCTATTCTATATTATACCATGGTGTGTGTGGCTGGTACCTCCATACCAAACATATCCCTTATTCTCCTTTTCTTTTTTATAAAACACAACAGAGAGTCAAGATGAGGCCCGAAAATGTCTGTGATTCCGTTTTGTGTTTGGGGACTGAGCCCTCTTACCCCTTATCAGGAAGATGAGTTTGCAAGAACGCAATGTCAACTGCAAGACAAGTTCACCTAAGCCAAAGAGTGAATTTATATCTGCAAAGTAAGCATGTCTCTTCGCCACTCTGCCTTGGCTTCTCAAAATCCATAACCCTCATCTAATCACAAGGAAGGCACTGATGAGTCTTTTTAAGGAATAAATAAAGAGCAATTAGCCAGAATCCAGCCTGGTGACACAGGCCTGACATCCCTGCTATAACTTTTGAGAGATTATCAGGCGCTTGCACAGACACGGCGCTACACTTGCTATGTCACCAGCTGTCCCCAAAAGTATAACATCGCAATCTAACTCCAATTGTCCTTTGGAAGCCTGGGTATGCTATTGCCTCTATTATTTACTAGCTGTGTAAATGAAAAATAACAGCAATATCTGTTGCCTGGGTCTGCCGGATGGACTATATGAGCCAATGCTAGTAAAGAGCATCAGGACTGGGGCACATAACTATCACTAGGTTTCCTGTTCATATCAAGCCCACATGGAAACTTCTGCTGATGCTCATCCCATTCTACACGGTCCAGCTCTTCAGTCCTTGGGTTTTCAGGGTGCTCACCTTTGCCCTTTGAACCCTCACAATTGCCACCCAGGCTCCCTGGAGATCCACTTAGTAGTACTGATGATCTCAACCTCACCATCCCCTCTACTCTGCCTTCATTATACGGGGTTATGTTAGATGCCGCCATACCTCATTACCTTCTGCTTCTCCATGGCTCGCAGCAGAACCTTTGTGCATGGCCTGACAACAGGGTTGCTTATTGCTCACAGGCTCTTGAGTTCACATCCTGGCTCCGATACTTACTAGCTGTGCAACTACGAGTAAGTCGCTCAGCCTCTCTGAATCCCAGTTCTATATGGAGAGACTTGCTGTGAGAATAAATCCAAGGGTGTTTTGGAAACTGGGGTTGGGGGCAAGAGCAGGCATAGTGGTCCAGCACAAAGGAAGTTATGAGCAAAAGTTCCCACAGTTGGAGGTCAGCACACTTAGATGGCAGCAGTCACTCACCTAAGTGTAAAAAATAACTAGTGATGGAAATTTGAGCCATAACAGCACAGCTCCACCCCTCGGTCAGAGCAGTTAGAATCAACATTGAACTGGCCCTCCTTGCAGGGAGGAGACCTTGAAGAGGGAGGAGAATTGGAAATGATTGACAGGGCCACAGCCCTCACCTGCTTCTTAAAGTGGGATGGATTTTGCAGCTCGTGGGGGTGCCGGGCTTCCCTCCCAGAGGCTATGGAGGCTCACATCACGCTGAGCCCGGACAAAAGCTGCTGCAGCGTTGAAGGGAGCTCAAATGCGCTAGCGTGGGTGAGGCAGTCCCCACCGGCTATATACCTGGCTCAGCGCCGGCTGGGTTCCCTGCAAGCAGCTCTCATTACCAAACTCTTTCTCAATCTGCTCTTTGCGCAAGCCCAGGACAGATCCCTGCAAACACCCCAGGAGCCCAGCCCGCCTGCTACCCAGGCCAGTGACTTAATCACCCACCAGTCTACCCTTGCAGCTGGAAGGGCGCCTGGAGATGCAGCTTGAAGCCCTAAGACTGGTGCTTTTTCCCCCCATCACTCACATCAAGTATATCCACCACAGGAGCAGTGGGCAGAATCTTCCAGCCTTGCTTTGTCTTAGGAATTTCTACTGCTGAGATAAAACACTATGAGCCTTTGTATACTGGAGGGGTACTGATTTGTGTGTTAATTTTTGTACGCTGCTACTTCACCAAAAGTGTTTATAAGCTGTAGAAGTTTCCTGGTGAATTTTTTAGGATCACTTATATATACATGTGTGTGTGTGTGTGTGTGTGTGTGTGTGTGTGTGTGTGTGTGTGTTTGTACATACTCCCCCCAAAAAAAGAAAAAAAAAGATAATTTGAACCCTTCCTTTCCAATTTGCATCCCCTTGATCTTCAGTTGTCCTGTTGCTCTAAGACTGCAAGTACTTTATTGAATAGGTACAGAGAGAATAGACAAGATTGCTCCTGGTTTTAGTGGAACTGCTTTGAGTTTCTCTCCATTTAAATTGATGCTGGCTATGGGTTTGCTCTAAATTGCCTTTACTATGTTGCCTTGTCTCTTGTATCCCTTGTCCCTCCGGGACATTTATCATGAAGGGGTGTTGGATTTTGTCAAAGGCCTTTTCTGCATCTAATGAGATGACCATGTGGTTTTGGTCTCTCAGTCTCTTTGTATGGTGGATTGCATTTATTGATTTATGTGTGTTGAAACATCCCTGCATCTCTGGGATGAACCCAACTTAATCATGGTGGATGATCTTTTTGATGTGTTCTTGGATTTGATTTGCAAGTATTTTATTGAGAAACATCAATGTTCTCACAGGGGAAATTTGTCCATAATTCTCTTCTTTGTTGGGTCTTCATGTGATTTGGGTGTCAGGGTAATTGTGGCTTCATAAAATGAATTTGGCGATGTTCCTTCTGTTTCTATTTTGTGGAATAATTTGAGGAGTATTGGCATTAACTCTTTGAATGTCTGGAAGGGTTCTATATTAGAACCATCTAACCCTGGGCTTATTGTTGTTGTTGTTGTTGTTGTTGTTGTGAAACTTTTAATTACTGCTTGTATTTCACTAGAGATAAGAAGTAGTAACACTTCTTCCAATAAGGTCACCCCTACTTCAACAAGGCCACACCTACTTCAACAAGGCCACACCTACTTCAACAAGGCCACACCTACTTCAACAAGGCCATACCTACTTCAACAAGGCCACACCTACTCCAAAAAGGCCACACTTCCTAATCTTTCTCAAATAGTGCCACTTTCTGATGATGAAGTATTCCAATATATGAGCCTACGTGGGCGTTTATATTCAACCACCACAATGAGTTTTTAAAATATGTCCTTATGATCCTCCAGACGTCTGTACCTTGTATCCAAGCATATTGTCGGTGTTGGAGACAGATCCACAAGGGGCTTACAAAGGGCAGACTGAGAAAGACATCAGGGAGACAATACCTTTCTCAATAGCCTCAAATAATATAAAACATCTTGGGGTATGATAAAATAAACTTTAAAAAAAACTTTAAGACACTGAAGAAAGAAATTGAAGAAGATATCAGACGATGATGGAAAGATCTCCCATGCTCATGGATCAGTAGGATTGATATAGTAAAAAATGGGCGTCTTCCCAAAAGCAATCTACAGATCCAAAGCAATTCCCATCAAAATTCTAACATAAGACCTTCATAGATCTTGAAAGGACAATTTCCAGCTTACTAAGGAAACACACACACACACATGCTAGCTAAAGTAACCCTGAATAATAAAAGAAATGCAGGAGGAATTGCCATTCCTTACTTCAAATTGTAAGAGCTATAGGGATAAAAACAGCATGGGTATTACCACAAAAACAGAAATTTTGATTAATAGAACTGATTTGAAACCTCAGGCTCTTCTCCATCTTTCCCCCCAGCAGGCCGACATCTATCACCATGAAGGTCGAGCTGTTCAGCTGGTACAAGATCTACCTGGGACACGGGCGGCGCTACACCAGGACCGACGGGAAGGCTTTCCAGTTTCTTAATGCAAAATGTGAGTCTACATTCCTTTCCAAAAGGAATCCTCGGCATATAAACTGGACTGTCCTCTACAGAAGAAAACACAAGAAAGGGCAGTCGGAAGAAATTCAAACGAAAAGAACCCACCGTGCAATCAAATTCCAATGAGCCATTACTGGTGCATCTCTTGCTGATATAATGGCCAAGAGGAATCAGAAACCAGAGGTTAGGAAAGCCCTGTGAGAGCAGGCTATATGGGCTGCCAAGGAAGCAAAAAAGGTTAAGCAGGCATCAAAGAAGACAGCAATGGCTGCTGCCAAGGCCCCCACAGAGGCAGCACCTAGACAAAAGATTGTGAAGCCTGTGAAGGTCTCTGCTCCCAGAGTTGGTGGGAAATGTTAATGTGGTAGATCAGAGTTTGAAATAAAGATCTGTCTTTAACTCTAAAAAAAAAAAAAGAAAGAGAGAGAGAGAGAGAGGGAGGGAGGGAGGGAGGGAGGAAGGAAGGAAGGAAGGAAGGAAGGAAGGAAGGAAGGAAGGAAGGAAGGAAGGAAGGAAGGAAACAAACTCAGACACAAATCCAAACATCTATGGATACCTGAATTTTTTGTTTTTGTTTTTTTATGAAGAAGCTAGATAAACACACTAAGAAAAAAAAGACAGCATCTTTAACAAATCGTTTTGGTCAAACTGGATGGCTCCACTAGAAAAATCCAAATAGATCCATACTTATCACCCTGCACAGAACTCAACTCCAAATGGATCAAAGACCTCAACATAAAAACTGAACCTTATAGAAGAGAAAGTGGAGAACACCCTTGAATTCCTTGGTACAGGGGAAAAAGAAAAGAAAAAGAAAAAGAAAAAATCTTTCTGAACAGAACACCATTCACACAGGCACTAAGATTAACAATTAATAAATGGAACATCACGAAACTGAAAAGATTCTATACAGCAAAAGACACCATCATTTGGACAAAGTGGCAGCCTACAAAATGGGAAACTATTTTTACCAACTACACATCCAATAGAGGGCTTAAATCCAGTATAAAGAACTTTTAAAACTAGATATCAAGAAGACAACTAACCCAATTATAAACTGGGGTACTGATCTAAACAGAAAACTCTCAAGAGAGGAAACTCGAATGGCTGAGAACCACTTAAAGAAATGCTCAACATCTTTAGCCATCAAGGAAATGCAAATCAAAACAATGCTGAGATTTCACCTTACTCCTGTCAGCATAGCTCTGATCAATAAACCAAGCGACAGACCAAGCTGATGAGGAGTCAGAATAAAGGGAGCACTCATCCATTGTGAGTGGGAGTGAAAAGCGTGTACAGCCACCATGGAAATCAGTGTGGCAGTTCCTAAGGAAGATGAGAATCCATGGACATCAAGATCCATCTACACCACTCTTGGCCATACAGCCAAAGGCCACATCATCCTCCCACAGACCGTCTTCCTCAACCATGCTTCTCTATTCATGATAGCCAGAAATTGAAAAGAACCTAGATGCCCCTCAACAGAAGAATGAATAAAAAAGGGCTGGTGAGATGGCTCAGTGGGTAAGAGCACCCGACTGCTCTTCCAAAGGTCGGAAGTTCAAATCCCAGCAACCACATGGTGGCTCACAACCATCCCTAACAAGATCTGACTCCCTCTTCTGGAGTGTCTGAGGACAGCTACAGTGTACTTACATATAATAAATAAATAAATAAATAAATAAATAAATAAATAAATAAATCTAAAAAAAAAAAAAAGAATGAATAAAAAAAATTATACATTTACACAATGGAATATTACTCAGTCACTAAAAAAAATAATAATAATGAAATTTGCAAGTAAGTAGATAGAATCCAGAAAAACAAATATGGTATATATCCACTTATATGTGGATATGAGTTGTTAAGTCAATGATAACCAAGCTACATTCCTTAGAACCACAGAGGACAGATATGGTGTTCTATTATAATAAGTTCTGTGCCTTTAGTATGAGAAGATGCACTACCGAAAGAGAAATGCAAGCACCAACCTAGCCACAAACCCTTTCATCTGCAATAGTGTTCTGCCTGCAAGATCTGCTAAAGCAATGGTGACACAGAGCTTGTGGGAGTGGCCAACCAATGTCTGATCTGACTTGGGGCCCACTCCAGGAGACGGAACCCATACCCACAAAGAACCTGAGACTAGCTAGCCCAGGAACCTAGGCTAAAGTCAAATACTACTAGTGTTCCAAAAGGAGAAAGATACAGCAATAAAATGACTCCTAAAGACATGCTGCTTTACTCATACGCATTCCTTGCTCAGTCACCATCAGGGAAGCTTCCTCCTCCAGTCGATAGGAAAAACTACAGAGACCCACAGCCAGACATTGTGCAAAGGGTAAGAGACCTTGAAACACTCACCCTAAATAGGATGTCTCCACCAAATCTCTTTCCTCAGGAATCAGGGAACCTTGCAGAAGAAGAGGCAGAAAGAGTGTAAGAGCTAAAGGGGATGGAGGATACCAAGAGAACAAGGCTAAGACAATGTGGTCAGCATGGATATGAGATCGCAGAGACTGAGGCAGCATGCACAGGGGCTGCAGGGCAGCGTGGGTCTGCATCAAGTCCTTTGCATATATATTATGGCTTCTAGTTTAGTGGTCGGTTTTTGTTGTTGTTGGGTTTTGGTTTGGTTTGGTTTGGTTTGGTTTGGTTTGGTTTGGTTTGGTTTGGTTTGGTTTTTTGAGACAGGGTTTTTCTGTATAGCCCTGGCTGTCCTGGAACTCACTCTGTAGACCAGGCTGGCCTCGAACTCAGAAATCCACCTGCCTCTCCCTCCCAAGTGCTGGGATTAAAGGTGTGCACCACCACTGCCAGGCTCAGTTTAGTGTTTTTTCTGGCATTCCTGAGTATGCAGACAAATGGGTCTGTGTCTCTTGTGCCTTCTCTTGTACCCTTTTCCTTCTGTTTGTTTTTGGTCCAATCACTCTGTGTTAGTTTTTATTTTATCTTATTACATTTTATTTTAGTATTACCCATTACAAGCCTGCTTTTTTTTCCCTACTGAGAAGCAGAAAGGAGGTAGATTTGGAGGGGAGGTGGGGAGGAAATGGGAAGAGAAGGGGAAATTTAAATCAGGATATGTTATGTGAGAAAAACATCGATTTTCAACAAAAAGGAAAAAATCATGACCAAGAAGGGACTTGGAGATTATTTGACGTTCCTCTTCCAGGTAAAGTCCATCCCTCACATTAATTGTCAGTCAAGAAGACATGCCACAAGACAATCTGGTAGAGACATTTTCTCAATCGAGGTTCCCTCTTGCAAATGACTGTAGCTTGTGTCAAATTGACATAGAAGTAGCCAGTGCAATGCACTCTCTTGAGAAGAAAATCATACTGCTGGAGTTAGATCATAGATGTCAGAAATAATCCCTGAGCTTGCTCCACATCATGGATAAAAATAACTCAGAATGCATACAGGACCAACCGAAAACTACAGGATCCTTTGAATGCCTGTCTTTAATCCCAGCGCATATAAGGATCTAGGCCAGCCTTGCCCAGTCACATAGAGAGTTACAAGCCAGTGTGGGCTATGATTACCCTGCCTCAGACACATGCCCCCCCCACACACACACACATGCACACACACACACACACACACGCGCACTCAAGCACACACACTAAATAAATAAATAGAACAAATTGTTTAAAACTTTAAAAATTTAGAAGGAAATAAGCATAAAATTTTATAAATAGGTTAAGTAAGAAACCTCTTAAAGCAGAAAATAAGAGGGAACCGAACATTTTGAATATTACATAAAAATATAAGGCTTCACCTCTTCAAGAGACGCCCTTTAATGTTGGCATTATTATGTGCCACTATGGCACATAACTGTCACCCTGGCACTCAAGTACCCAGAAGACTGAGGCAAGAGAATAGAAATTTCTAAGCCAAGCTGGGCTACTACAGCCAGACCTGTTTCAAAGAGCAAGAGTGAGAGAAAGAACACCATCTTTAAAAGGTATGACAAAATAACCACGGAGTGGGAGGAGCCAATGCAAAATTGATTTTATATGGGGGTGGGGAGACCCTACCTTACACCTAGACTATTAAAAGAACTGCACAACTCAAGAAGAACAACGCAAGCATCTCAATTATTAAAACAGGCATAATGCTTTTTATCAGAGAAAGATGCACGTGGCAGATGGACCGTGGAAAGGGGGGATGCTAAGCCTCATTAGTCACCAGGGAAGAGGAGAGGAGACTACAGTGAGCTGCCGCTGCTGACCTACTGTCCCTAAATACCAGCAAGTCAGCTTTGGGGAGCTTGGTCCATCTCTCCAGCTTGTTCCCACTGACACCCAAATTGCTTCTGCATAAAAGAGTGTAGCGTTTGAACATGCATACCTGTGTGCCACTTGCTGATACTTTGATCCTGTCTAGATTGCTTACAGAACCTAACGCTGGATAGATGTCTAGATCTAGGTGAGCAGCTGTCCTCTTCATGGAATGGTGGCAAGGGGGAGTCATACGACCCATGTGTGCTGCACCGGATGCTTTTTGAAGTACGTTAGGCCCGCGAATGAAAAGAATGTATGGTGATCTGATGGCCATTGGTGTTGTCAAGCACGCAGCTGTTCTGAGCTCTCCCATCTTACTGTTGGGAGTGTTCAGCTGACAAGCCCGTCACTTCTTGTCAAGTAAAAATATGAAGCAGGAGCCCAGGAGACACGAAGAGGCACAAAAGCACAAGTGGTTTTTGGAGGAGCTTTGTAACAGTCCCCATTTGGGAACGTCCAGATGTCTGTGTGACGGTGAAGCGATGAACAGTAAGTAGATAACCCGTAGAAGAGAATCAGTCCTTCTCAGGGGGAGGTTGCAGCGGGTGGACTCTGGATTCTAGAGCAGCCTGAACTCCATAAAGAGTCGTCTGGGAGAAGGGGAGGAGGAAGAAAGCAGGAGTGTGGTGGGGCTTGCTGGCTGAATCTGTCAAATCACATCCATCCGCACCCTGGAAAGGAGTCCGCTTTATAGAAAAGAGACCTCACTAAACATAGCTTTTTAAATCATGCAAAACAGCGTTTGGGATACAGCTCTGATGTCGAGCGTGCCTGAGGCCCTGGGTTCCATCCCCCAGTATGGCTTAAGTTAGACATGGTGACACAAACCTTCAGTTCCAGCCCTGAGGGGGTGGAGGCAAGGAGATTAGACGTTCAAGGGTATTCTCTTCACTTCTCCTAGCTTTCGATGGTATAGAAATCAGAACGGCTGGCTGTAGGCGTAGCTCAGTGGTACAGAAATCAAATAGGCTGGCTAGCGGTACAGCATGCATTCCATGCACCATGGCTGATTAGCTTGTTTCCTTACACAACACGAGACCACCTTCCTGAGGATGGCAATGGCCACAGAGGACCCTCCCACACCAATCATCAATCAAGAAAATGTTCCAGAGACGGGCCCACAGGCCAACCAGATGGGAGCAATTCCATAATCCAGGCTCCCACTTCCCAGGAAACTCTGATTTGTGTCAAGATGATGGAAACAAATCTTAGTACAGTGGCGCATAGCTGTGACCCCAGAACCCTGAGAGGCTGAGAAAAGATTGTGAGTTTGAGGTCAGCCTGGTCTACCAAGTAAGACAATATCTAAAGAAGGTAGCAGGGAGAAGTACAATTTGAGAGAATCATACCTGTAGGGTCTTCTAAACCAATCATTATGCAAATATTCATGTGTATTTGGTGAGTCCTAAATACTATTCCAGCCACTGGGAGTTGGGATTATAAAAGTACAAGTTGCTGAGGTAGATCTGATATAGGGAATGGCTTGTTCCAGGTGTTCTTTTAAAGTCCTCTCACTATCCTACTAACACAATTGTTAGCAAAAGCCACGTCTTTCCAGATATGGAGACTGAGGCATAGGGAGATTTTTTTCCCTGTCAGGCTGACTAGGAGAGTCAGACCTGGAATTTTAGCCCAGAAATTCCAGCTCCAGGCACTTTCTCTTCAGACACCCTGGCAGGTTCTAACCTCTGCTGTGTGTGCCCTGAGGTACCTGGGAACCCGACTCAGAATGCCACCTTTCTCAGGTCAATTGGATGTCCTCCAACTCTCAGGCCTAGTGAGGTTAAGGCTCCCAGACTGGACTCCCAGTGAAATAAGATCCCGCATGGCTTGGAGCTGACGCAAGCCGGCTGCCTCTACCTGCAGAGCTGCTGAAAAGCTTGCCTCTGGGGTGTGGAGGAATGTTCTGCCTGGCCCAAGAGCTGGATTTTACTATGGCCACCCCTCCAAGGCTCTGCCCACAAATAGCCTGTCCAATAACTCTGCTAGTTTCTGGCTTGACGGGATGAAAAGGATATGTCTGCCTCTGGGACGTCAGCACCACTTCAGGAAGCAGTGTGGGGACGAAGCCAAGGGCATGCTGAGCCAGCAGGGACTGCTCAAACTGTTCCAGCAGAAGGCTGGGGAAGGAGCCTGGAGGTCATGTGTGCCCGGGCCTCCCACTGTGCAAATAGGAAAGCCAGGTCCAGACAAGGGAGGTGGCTTGCTTCCTCCTCAGGCTCCTGCGGCTGCCTTGTGGAACACAGGAAGATGCCAGTCTTGGAAAACTACACCCCTGCCCCAGCCTACCTATGTAACTTAGCATCCAAATCCTTTTCTTTTTTCTGTTGTTCCCAGAGAGTGGCCTTGAACTCCACTCTCATCTCCAAGTCACAGAAATCCTCCTGCTTTAGCCTCATGGATACTGGGATTACAAACACGCACCATCGCATATGGATAGCATGCAGGTCTTCGATCCCATCTGTAGGATGAAGATGATGACCGCCCTGGAGAAGGCCATCAACCCTGCTCAGGTGGCTGTGGTTACAGCAGTCCCTCCTTGTGTGCTACCTCACCTGCTCTGTCACAAATAGTCTGAGTTTCAAGAATTAACTTCTCTCCATTGAGGCACAGCCTGTGTTTCACACTTTGACTCTTCCCTGGGTGCTGGAGGTTCTCAGGCTAGCAGCAGCAGCAGCCTCACCCAGGAGCTAGCTGAAAATGCAGAGGCTCAAGACTCACCCAGCCCTGATGAACAGGCTCTGCCTCCCGACAAGGGCCCCACCCCACCCCCAAATGTCCTTCCTTCCCATCACTTTTTCCTTCCTTCCTTCCTTCCTTCCTTCCTTCCTTCCTTCCTTCCTTCCTCCCTCCCTCCCTCCCTCCTGGCCTTTTATTTTTAATTTTACTTCTTTACTTAAAAAACAAAAAAGGGTCCTAGCCATGTACCCCAAGCCACTCTCAAACTCTGGGGTTTAAGCAAGGCCTAGTGGTACACACGTGATCCCAGCACTTAAGAGGCTAATGCAGCAGGATTGTCCCAAGTTCATGGACAGCTACAGCTACATGTCAAGAACAGATCTCAAAAAAGAAGGATCTGGGGCTATCTCTGATGATAGAATGCTTACCCAGCACACACGAAGCCCTGCCACCTGGCTTGCCCCTGCCACCACCTAAACCTGTTGTGTCAACACTGGGAACCAGTAGGGTTATTTTGTTATTTGGGATTTTGAGTTCAACCTGGGCTAGAGACCCTGCCAAAAAAAGAAAAAAAAAAAAAAAAAGAAAAAAAAAAGAAAAAGAAAAAGAAAAGAAAAGAAAAAAGAAAAAAGTCAGGAACACCTGGATTCAAAGCTCAAGAGATCCCCCTGCCTCAGCATCCCGAGCATGGACTTGACATGGACACATTATCACTGGGTAGTTTTGGTAGACTGAACACTGGGCTTTAGTGATCTGCTACTGATAAGCAACACGGATTGAACCACACGTTTTTAACCATTTGGAAAATACTTTATGAATTCGTATTACCCATCTCAAGGATAAGGAGGCTAAACTTGAGGTGGGTGGTGGCACACCCCACATTGTGAGCCTCTGTGAGTCCAGGCCTCTCTGCCTCAGTAGAACCTGAGGTTATGATGAGTCTGAACCCCACTTTCCTGGTCTGCTTGTGAGTCAGACACAAGCTGAGAGCTGGGGACCCCAGTCTCCATCTTCTGCCAGAGGCGGGGTGTGTTCTGAGACCAGGAAGGTGCTAATGACTACATGTGGTTAGACAAGCCTGAGATACTACATGGCTGACCTGTGGGTCATGGCGACCAATGGGCTCTGCTCCCCACCACAGCCATCCTTTCAAGCTAATGAAGAGCACCAGCACTTCAGATCTGGCAAAGCTTCGAGCTCAGAAAGAAAGAAAGAGGGAGTGTGACAGTGGCCTTCCTCATCACCACACACCCATATTATAGTGAGGAAAAGGCGGTCCAGAGAAGTATTGCAACCTGTTAAAGTCCACAAAACAAATAAGCATGTATCTGGGGTTCAAGTCCAAGTCTGCTTGTCTTCTAGCCTTGCTTGGGATTGTCTGGATTTTGAGCCTGCCATTCAGAGACTTGGACTGCAAAAATCCATCCTATAGCCTCCCAGGCATTGCCCTGCCAGAGAGGCAGTCAAACTTGTGGCACAGATACTTTGCATGACTTCTCCAAGTCCTGGGGTAGCTAGAGACAGATCCAGGAAACTCACACTCTTTCCCTAACCCAAAAGACCAAATACATTCTTCATTTCCAGTGTCAGGGTGTCAAGTACCCCACCCATGCCACAGCCACTCAGAGAGGTCTGATGGTTTGAGCCAGGAGGATGCTGAGAATTCAAGACCAGACAGAACTATATAAGGAATGCTAACAGATACAGTGGTCTGAGCTACACTGTCAGACTATGAGAGAAAGAGGGGGTGGGAATGAGGGGAGAGAGAAAGAAGGATAGGGAGAGGGAAAAGAAGAAAAAGGAGGAGAGAGGGGGAAAAAGAGAGGAAGGCAGAGGGGAGGAGGAGGGAGGGAAGGAAGAAGGGGAAAGGAAGGAAGAAAGGAGGGAGAGAAAAGGAGAAAGGAGGGGGAGGAAGAAGGAGGGAAGGGAGGAAGGGAGGGAGGGAGAGAGGGAGGGAGGGAGAGGGGGAAGAGAGGGAGGGAGGAAAGAGGAGAAAATGCACGCATGCATACACACACACACACACACACACAAATTGAGCTTTGGCTGGCTTCTCTAGTTATATGTCTCCCTTCTTCAGTCCTAAAACTGGGAGTGTGCTCTGTGATGCCATCACTTCCTAGAAACACAGCAAGCCCTCAAGCCAGAGTCACGATGAGAAAGACCTCTGAGCCCTCATACCCAGGCCAGACTCCTTCCTCTTGGTGCTAAGGCAAGTCTGCTCTTGGGTCACACCAACCTTGGCCAGCAAGCTAATGAAGCAAGAATGAGTGTGCACAGGGGGCTGGCCACCAAGCCCAGGACTGGGCCAGGGCAGGAGCTCCGTGACTAGAAAAGGACACGAGGAGTCATTGCTGTAGTCACCAATCCAATCCAAAGGTCAGACCAAAGTACTGGAGCAGAAAGGCTCTGACTGACAAAGCAAAAGGAGGTGCCACCTCATCTGTCTCTAGATCCATTCTACAAGGTCAACCCAATGGCAACCCACCAACTAGCCCCCTCAAGAGAGCCCAGAAGCGGCTTGTACTCGGCTATGACTTCTGGGCCTCAGGTCTTGGTATCCCCTGGCTGAAAACCAGAAAAGTGTAAACTAAACCTTTTTTTAAATTTTTATATTTTTTTATTTTTTATTTTCCTTCTAGACAGGATCTCACTGTATACCTCTGGTGTCCTGGAACTCAGTATGAAAAACATCAACAAAATCAGCTGCTCAAAAAAAAAAAAGATGAAAAGATGTAGTCTTGCTGGTCTAGCAAGTTAGAACCAAGCAGAAAAGGGCAGAGTTCTCAAACCTGAAAGCCTGACCTGACATCTCACCATGTGAGACTCTAGCTGAGTGGTTCTCCGCCTTCCTAATGCTGCCACCCTTTACTGCAGAGCCTAGCGTTGCTGTGAACCCATACCATAAAATCATTTTTATTGCTGCTTCATAACTGCAACGGTGTTACTGTTATGATTCATAATGTAAATCTCTGTGTTTTCCCATGGTCTTAGACAACCCCTGTGAGTCATCGACCCTCCCCCAGGGGGTCACGACCCACAGGTTGAGAACCTCTGCTCTAGCCTCTTTTCAGTCTTGGGTCTCAGCACCACATTTCCTCCATCTGGCTCCTTGAGGAGACAAACTGATACAATCTATAAGCAGCTACAAATACACAGGCAAGCAAGGATTGATTGTTTCTTCTGATGCTCCTGTTTTCTCCTCCTTCTCCTCCACCTTCTCTTCCATCACCACCTCCTCCTCTTTATTTTATTTCTCTTTTTCATGTGTTCAAAGGGTGTTCATGCATGTAAGCAAGCAAGTACATATATCCATGCACAATCATGCAGAGGAAGATGCTCTTGGCCTTATTGTCTTGAGACAGGGTCTCTTACTAAACGCAAAGCTTACCATTTTGGCTATACTGGCTTGCCATAGAGCGCCCAGGATCTGCTTGTCTCCACCCCCAGTGCTGGGGTTAGGGAAAGCACACTATGCTCGTTTGTTTGTTTGTTTGTTTGTTTGTTTGTTTGGGCTGTGGAGTCAAACCCTGCTTGTATACCAAGCACTCTAACCCACTGAGCCATCTTCCTAGTGCTTTGTATTATTTATTTGTGCCCATGTGTGTGTGTTTAAGTGCAAGCAATAAGTTGGTTCTCTCTTTTCATCGCCTTGTTTTTGTTTCTTGGGTTCACCTTTTTTTTTTTTTTTTTTTTTTTTTTTTTTTTTTTTATGTGTTCTTGCCTGAGACAGGTCTCACGATGTAGACCTTCCTGGGCTGGAACTAGCTATGTAGCCCAGACTGCTCTCAACGTGACTGCTTCCATCCCTCTAATGTTGGGATTGAGCTCCGCTTCCCAGTGCTGGATTTAGGGCATACGCCACCACATCTACCACCACCACCACCACCACCACCACCCCCCCACACACACACACCCCTTGCTTTTGACAAAGGACCTCTCTTCTGTTTCTGCCACTGTGCTATTAACTCCAGGCTAGCTCACTCATGAGCCCTCCAGAGGTTCTCCGACCCCTGCCTCCTCTTCGATTACAGTCTCCAGGTTCCAGTTCCGGTTCTGGTTCTGGGAATCACACTGGATTCTTTGGGCTTGGGAAGCTACTGCTTTTACCAGGAAGCCATTTCTTTGTGACCCTTTCTCTGCCACTTTTCTTTTTTTTTTTTTTTTTTTTTTTTTTGGTTTTTCGAGACAGGGTTTCTCTGTATAGTCTTGGCTGTCCTGGAACTCACTTTGTAGACCAGGCTGGCCTCGAACTCAGAAATCCGCCTGTCTCTGCCTCCCAAGTGCTGGGATTAAAGGTGTGCGCCACCACCGCCCGGCTCTCTGCCACTTTTCTTATGTTTGAAACAGCGTCTCATGTGTCCCAAGCTGTCCTTGAACTCCTTCCATGGCCTCAGACACGTCCTTCAACGTCAGAGTACTAGTTTGACACACAAGCATCATGATGCCCAGCTTGTACAGTACTGGGAACCAAACCCAAGGCCTCATGCTTGTTAGAGAGTTTTCCCCTTCCTCTTCCAGCAACTGTGAAGTCACTTCCACTGAGATCATTAAGGAAGGAGGTGAAGGCTCTTGTGCTGGTTCCCAGGGATCGTGCTGGGATTTGCGCCTCCCCCCTCCCCCCTTGCTTGCTTGTTTGTTTACTTTCTGGGAGGAGTGGATGATTAACTATGCACTTGCCCTCCCTTTCCCAGCCAAAGCCGTGTTGAAAAGCCAATTCCATCACCTCCAATTGCTACAGCGCCTTTCCTCATCCAGGAGGAAATTAGGCAAGGAAGCCATCGCATGGCCCGGGTCTAGTTTTGAAAGGAAGCACAAGGCTGTTCCCACAGCCTCTCTGGCAAGGGGTAGGCCCTGTTTCCAACAGAATCTCAAAACAACAGCAGAAAGGACCTAAGAAATCAAACAATGTCACTCCTGCTTAAAAGTCAATAGGAACGGCAGACTCTTCAGACACAGGAGGAGACCACAGACTAAGATGTCTACCTTCATGTTCATGGTTCTCTGACTTGGAGGCCTGTTAGGCTCTGAGCTGCTGGAGGGTCTCCATCCATCCATCTCATGACCCACCCACTCATCCATCCACCCATCACTTCATCCATCCGTGGCATTTGCCCTTTCCCTTCAGTAGGCACTGTGCTAAGTGCCAGGAAAGAGTAAGGCTTCAGTGGTCCTTGGCCACTTGGAGTTCTCCCAACAAGCCAACGCTGAGTCTCCGCCATGAAGTTGACCACAGTGTCCAGCTCAGCATAGGCATAAAGCATGTTTGTTGATTGAATGATGGAGCCCTCGTTTCTTTTGCTAATGCTTCAATGTTTATTGACTAAATATACTAGGTTATTTTTAAGTTAAAGACTCCACATTTGGAGAAGTGTTTCAGACACGTCTCGTTGTTATTTCTTACCAGCAGACAGTGTAGTGGCATGCGGACTGAGAACACTAGGTATGGAATCTAAAGGGCCAAGTTCATATGCTACCTATGAGTTGGCTCCTCCTGAACAGCTACTGAAAGACACTTCATGCTCTCAAATATAAGGGGGAAATATTTGACTTGCCTAGTTCACTCAACAAGTGTGCATACCAAAAGGGAGAAGCTTCTAGAAAGTACATTGTACATAAAAGTGATGTGAAAGAATAAAATGTCTAGAAATTCCAGATGTTGTGGCACACACCTGTGAATCACAGGGCTGAAGCAGGAAGAGTGGGTTCGGTGTCAGCTGTGCTACAGAACACACACAAACACACACACACACACACACACAAAATAAACCATTCCAGGACTTATAGAAAGTATCATTTAGTGGTGTTACTACCTATCCAAGTGTCAGATATATAAAGGACATAAGAGAAAATAAAAGTGAGTGACCCAGTCAAGTTCTCTCAGCCATCTGGGCGCAGTTGCTTCTGATCTGCTCGAGGGAGATTAAATGTATGTGTCTGTGGTATCACATGTCAGCCTGGCCAATCGTGACCCATATTTCTCTCCATCTGATACATGTAACAACAGTACAAAGGGGTGTTGTAACCTTAATTGCTTGCAGTGTTTTGAAATCCTCAGATTAAAGCTAGGGAAGTCCAAAGTATTCTCTGTGTGTGCCCAAGGAATTGCACCAAGGCAGCTTGGGTTCACTGGAGCAGGGAGGCACGGTAGCATGGATTCTGGGGTTCGCCGGGGAACTTCAGGGTTGAAGGTCCTGTTCATAAAAAGACCAGGACCAGCCCTTCTCCTGGTTTCATTTTTGGTTTTATGGATCTTTATTTTTGGGAGGTTGAGTTCAGGGTCTCGTGGAGCTCAAGCTGGCCTCAGACTTTCTGTGTAGCTGAGACTGGCCTTGAACCCCTGTTCCTCTTGCTTCAGCCTCTGAAAGTGCTGGGATTAGAAGCGTTACCACACTTGGCCGGTTCCCCCACTGTTTGCTTATATCCCACATGCTTCTTGTGCTCTCTGTTCTTTGTGGCTCCCGAGAGTCACATGGCCCATGCTGCAATGACTCCGATCCCATGGGTCCTGCTTTCCTAAGTTACCTCCAACTGAATGTTGTAGCAAAGGACCAAAAAACGTGTCACCTGGCACCTCTGCCCAGAGCTGATACCTAAGCTTCATGGTTAAGGTTAGTTAAAATTTTACCTCACTAGAAAATCAGTTTCTCCGGGGCTAGCCAATCCCAATTAACATAACAATCCCTGTGTATGTTCAGGTTGGCCCTAAACATACACAGGGAGGAGCGAAGCTAAAGGACTCATCAGGTTGCTTCTATGCTCACATGTATATTAACAATAGTCAAAGAAAAGGGCATGAATTTGAGAAGAGTGAGGTGGATACGAGAAGAACTGGCTGTCAATGAGGGATAGAAAAGATGTGAATAGAGTAGTCGTCATGTATAAAATTCTCATAATTTTTTTTTATTAAAAAGATGTATCTCATGAACCAGGCATTTGGGAGGCTGAGGCAGGGCTGAGTTTGAGAGCATCCTGGGCTACAACAGAAGTACCCTGTGGCAAACAAGTAAACCATTAAAACAAACCAAAAATAACAGTGTACCCTATAGTGGTTGCCTTGGGAACCAGTGCCAAGCAGGGATGGACAGGTCCTATTTTATGTTGTAGATCTGATGTTGTCTTCATGAGAATTCACTGCACTTACAACGTGGTGTGGTATCTGGTGCCACAGTAGTGTACAGAGGTCAAAGGATAACTTAATGGTCAGTCCTCTTCTCTCACCAGGTGGGTCCTGGGGACCAAATTAAGCTTGTCAGTCTTGGTGACAGGCATCTATAGCCCAGTAGCCATTTCCTCAGATCTGTGGCCTCATTTACTGTTAAAAATGTATACTAACTCCTTTGAGAATTTCATACTTGACTTGCACACATTCTGATCTTACACACTCCCCACACCTTCCCATAACTCTTCCATATCTACCCTCAATGCTCTCACAACTTCCTTCCTCTCTCCAGATTCCAGTGTGTGCTGTCCATGGGCATGGGCGGTCAGCAGGGCCTCAGCTTGGGGCAGAGAAGGGAGCCCCTCCCCTCTCCTTGCGCATATCATTTTAATCCGACTAATTTGCTTTGTTTCAAAGAGGTTGTCAAGGCATAGTGAAACTAGAAACCCAACTCAATCAAGCCATCCCTGTATCAGAGTCAATGTTTTCTAAGCAGGTTTTCCTTATTTTAATATTTATACTTACAGAGAGGGGCGGAGATGGAAAGAAATGCCATTACTAATCATATTATAATCAGCTCTTAAGCTGAGGGGCAGGTGGCTTCTGGAACCTACATGGCCCTCTCTCAGGGGGAATAAAGTGGTAAATATTCTATAATGTTCTTCTGGGGTGTTCATAGCTTTTCTCAAATTCTCCATTTCTCTAACCAAAAAAAACCAAAACCAAAAACAAAAACAAAAAACCTGAAATCAAAAGCCAGAGAATTCATTTTATTGTTTTTGAAACAGACTTGCTATATAGCCCAAGCTGGTCTTGAACTCTTGATGTACCTGTCTCAGCTTCCACAGTATCAGAAAGCCAAGGCAGGGGTGAACCATCCAAGCCTGTCAAAAGGCAGCCAATTCTTCAACTCTTAAACTCAAAAATCCATGTTACACTGCCCTCCAATGCTTCCAACCCAGACCACAGCACCCACCCACCCACCTCATTCTGCATATGAGCCTTGCCCATTAAAGAACACATGTTCAGACACACACAAAAAAGGGCAGATTCCAGGCAGGCATAATCACTCATGCCTTTAATTCCAGAGGCACAAAGACCTCTGTGAGTTCAAGACCGGCCTGGTCTACATAGCGATTTAATGCTAAGCAGGACTATATAAAACGAAAAAAAATAAAGTAGCCAACCACCTGTCTGACTCTATTGTGTCCTTGAGCCAATGCAGCCAGAAAGTCAAAGGGTATCTCACTGTAGCCAGGGACAGTCACAGGAAGGCAGCGTGCACACAAAGGAAACTCACTGTATTTCTTTACGAAACCATATTTATTAAAAGTTGTCTAAAGTTAGCAACATTGTGCCACTATTACCTTTCCACACACGCACAGGAGACCTAGTGTTTCCAGCAGTCCAGGCAAATGCCCAGGCCAGCCCCGAGTCCTCAGCCAGGGAATGTATCACAGATACAGGAGCTGGGCAATACCAACAGATGTCTGTCCCTGCTCCTTCCCCAAGTCCCACCAGCCTCTCAAGATTATATTGCCAACAATCATTCACATTTCATGTGGCTCTGGACACACAGGTTCCTCAGACAGACACAGACGACAAAACAAGCTGCAGAGCCAAATGACAACAATCGGACATCTGTATAAAAGGTAAAATGTATATACAAATATAAAGCACACAGTACGTGAGGTATACACGGCATTCTCTCCATGTTAGTAGTCTCCCTAGGCATAGCCCTTAAAGATGCCTGCCGGCTTTTGTTGTGTCATTTCTCACAATACAGTATTTCTGTTACCCGTTTAACCACCTAGCTTCAGCACTGTCCTAGACAGTGGCAACTATTTCTTCTGTACTTTTTATTTTTTTTAATGCAACTTTCGGCAGTTTCTCTGAGAAGCTTCATTCCCTGTAGGGAATATGTTTCCGTCTCCAGAAGCATTTAGGCAGAGGCCAGGTCCCCCACCTGGGGAGGTTGAAGCAAGGGATCTCGGGTAGGCAGCTAGGAGCGAGACTCTGCATTGGATGAGTTTTAAAGTCCTTTCCAGCTACATTTTTGAGGTTCTCTCTGTCACTCCAGAGCCGGCTTCACAGATAGGGTCATAAGCAACATGACACATGAACCCCAAAGAGCCAAGCACGGGAAACTGAAGACCCTGGATGCCAGAGGCACAGTAAACCCGTGGGAAGTTGGCATCCGGTTTCCTTTTGGAAATTAGTCTGAGAATCTTGCAAGACTGCCTCAAACTCGCTTTCGCTGAAGCACGAAGACGGTTCACACGTGCTCCTGAGAGAGCAGGCTGGCGAGTCTCCTCACCCTTGTCTGCACACACAAAATGTTCCACCCAGAGATGGTCCTAATGGTGGGCGTAGGGAGTGGCGGCCAAATGCTGCCATATTCGAGGAGAGCCTTAAGAGCTAACAGATTCCACATGATCAAATTCATTTCTTTAAAAACATCCCTGCCTGACTGAGCTCAAGAGTTCTGAAACAGCCAAGAATTTGAATCTCCTGATACTTTTCCACAATTAGCTGGTGACTGCTTTCATAGCTGCAGGGGATAGGTCCCAAGGTGGGGTGGGTGGGGTTGGAGGGGGGCATTATTGCATAGGAGGTCTTGGCTTTGGGGGAGAGTCTGGGTTCGGGCAGGCTGTAGGGTTTCTCACTCCATCTGTTCCAACGCAGAACAGTCATGGTTGAGTCTGCAGGGAGAGTAAGGGTTAAAAAAAGAAAAGAAAAACTTCTGGTAGGAGAAACTGCAGCAGCAAGGGGGAGTTTGTTACTCCAACCGATTGCCACCTTGTTCAAATGCCATTGTGCGAAGTGCTTCCTTCCCATTCAAATGTTCAAGTTCACTACTACACCTGACCGCGTGGGATGCCCGTTAGCTTCAGAGCCCGTGGCACCCTTGCATCCGACACTGGGACAGTCATGATGGTTCATTGAAAAGGGGACACCTCTGTCGAGCAGCTAATCTGAGTGCATGCTGGTCAAATCAAGTCACTCAGCCCAGAGAGGCGACACCACATTGAGCCCCACAGGGACAATGGTGCTCCGTCCCCAAATCTGGCCGGCACCATGGAAGAGGGCCTGCCTGTCATTAGAAATGCCATGTGTGAGAATTATGAGGTTTCTGAGGTTTTTTGGGGGGGACTAGCAGAAGAAGGAACTTATGTCACTGTCCTCCTGGTACTCAGGAACAATCTGGTCTGAAGTTCCTATTTCTGAGTCAACATAGCCCGGTTCCAAGACATACTCGAACCAGGGATGGAGTAAGATCTGAGGAGCTGTGAGTCTCTCAGAAGGTTCTCGTCTTAGGAGGCTTCGGATGAGGCACCTGGCTTTGGGGGAGACGTGCTCAGGAATGCAGAACTGTCCACGGCGGATTTTGGAAAAAAGGGCACTCGGATCTGAGTCATGAAAGGGGTATCGTCCGACCAAAAGCGTATAGAGCATCACCCCGAGGCTCCAGACGTCCGCCGCCTTTCCAGAGTAGGTCCCAGTAGTGTTGAGGATCTCGGGGCTCACGTAGGCTGGGCAGCCATGTTTATCTGACAGCGCATCATCTTCACCCTTAATGATGTGAGTATCTTCCAGGCTTTCCAGTCTAAGCTGGGTTCTGTGGGAGAGAGAAATGAAGCTATTATTTTCAGACCAGCTGCCGTGGAACAAGCTCTTCCCAATAACAGTGCCCACAGGCACTAACAGCCAAGGCCGTTGGAATGTCATTTACCCCTTCATCTAGTGAGCGCTGCCCTGCAAACAGCCAGGACGAGCGATTTCACAAACCAATACAAACTGCAATAAATGTTTGCAAAGTAGCGAGAGAGTGCCGGGGGCGGAGGGGATGATGCAAAGTCTCAAATAATATTCATGATGCTAGAGCTTATGATATCCTAATAGGGTTGCACAACTGACAAAGTTCACATTGCAGAATGGGGAGCTGGTTTCAGGGGAAGACTGGCATGTTCTACAAAGTTGTCATGGGAGAGTGAGGGTATGCATCCTCCTTCCTCAGGTGGGGGCTGTGTATCCATCGTACAGGCCACCAGTCTCTTACTGTGACACTGACTGCCCAGGGCTGGCGACACTACTGCCCACACACCAACAAAATCTCATTCACCCAAGTCCCAGCTGCAATAACCAGAGGGGGACGGTGACAAGAAACGTTTAATTGCATTTATTGGGCTGTTTGTTTCACGGCAAAGACGACTTAGTCCTGACAGAGAAGTTAGGTGAACAAACGTGCGTGGCTGATAGATGTGAAGACTACAGGGGCCCCTGAACACCTACCCCTAGGACTGCAGATCAAGGTACATGAGTCTCTATCCCACATGAGAGTCTGTCTCTGTTTTATAGATCATCGTTGTTAAAGAAGTCATTGTAGAATGTGAAAGAAAGTCCAGAAACCAAGTCTACTAAAGAAACCACACTCCACAAGACCTTTGGTCGAAGGAACTCTTATAAAGCTGCAGGTGCCTCCTGACGCAGAGCCAGCCACCCACATCTTCTAGATACCCCCCCTCACCGCCCCCCCACCCCAAGGACCACGTGGGGTACCTCTAATATCCGGGGCCTGCTTCTCTGAATTTTAGTAAGTCACTTGTTGTGAAGTTACATGCAAACAGTTGGTCAATTCCTTTTCCTATCAAAGGTCTGGTAGTTTCTTTCTTTTCTTTTTTTTTTTCCTTTCCAGCCTTCCTGTTCCCTGGAGTGTAGTATACATGTGCTAACTTCGGTATGTCCTCAGCATGACCTCCCTGTTATGTAAAATACCCATCGGTTCTGTAAACGGAAAATATGACTCAACCCTCGGGTGTCTGCCCCTGATTGGCTCCTGTAGTACTAAAACCCTGCACCTGTGCTGGCTACAGGAATAACGTCAGCCTGCCATTGCTTAACCCTCGGGTTACCAAACCCTATGCCCATGACACTGGCCTGTGCAATGCAGATTTCAAAAGCCGGTGAGGAGGTGTGTAGTGCATGTTTCAAAAATAGGCATCGCCATTATCAAAGAAGCACACACCGGCCAGGAACCGGACACTTCTTCACGGCAAACAGTTTCTCTTTGCTAATCCTGTGTGTTTCGATGGTCAGTGCAAGGTCAGATACAAACACACACTTTGGGGAACCTCTGTAACTGTTTTAGGGGGGCCCTGGTGTTACAGGTAAAAGTGCACAGGTAGGGTAAGTCCTGTGTAACTGTATTCGAGAAAGTAACTCACTCCCACAGGACAATTCTACAGACAGGCAATCTCTATCTTCCCACCACGGACGGAGTCTGGCTGCAGAATGAAGTGTGGTATAGCTCAAGCTGCTTCCTGGGTTCTCTTGGTGCAGCCTCCACTTCAGATCTTACTGTCTCCTTATTTATTCCCTTATCAAGCACATCTTGTCCTTTGTGAGGTAAGCCAGGAACTATATTTAGCAGTGCACGCTAGCCAACTTCCATTTATTATTCAATGTGGTTATTTTCTGAAGATGGAGCTGATGAGATGTCTTTAAAAACTCACCAGAGAATGGGAACCAACTACTGGGAGGGGTGGGGTGCGCCCAGGCTCAAACAGAACGGGAGTTTGGTGTGATAGGGATGGTTGTTATTCTGCCAACACAACAACACAACTAGCTCTGTAAAGTCTTCTAGGTACAGCAGAGGCAGGGCACGGAAGTAAGAATTTGAGCACCTCTTGGAGTCCACTTGTCCTTGACAAGTGGACACCTTTTCCCCAAAAGACTGGCCTTTCTGACAAGAGGAGATAAACCTGAGCCTGAGACAGGGGCAGGAAGGGCATCCTGTCAACAGGTAGCATCAAGAAAAGCACCAACACACCTCTAGGCTTCCCTATGCTGCGTCCAATAGAGCAGAGAATAAACTGGGGTTGGCCATCACTTCCCAGATGCAGGACTTAGTACTAACAGCAGAGAAGACCTGAGCCCTTGGGTTTATCTTGCACCTAAAGGCATGACCTGTGCCTTTGGGGGTTTTGTTTCATTTTGTTTGTTTGTTTCATTGTTTGGGGGGGTGGGGATTGTTGCTGCTGTTGTTCCAAAAGGCCACCAGAAGTGCTGTGTCAGCTGCCTACCTCTCCTCGGTGGAGAAGACGAACTTCCTGAGCTTCAGGTCCCCCAGCACGATGGCCGACTGGTGGCAGTGGGCGACGGCGGAAACAATCTGCTTGAAGAGCCGAGCGGCCTCCTCTTCCCGAAGCCGTTTTCGGCTCCGCACATAGGAGTGCATGTCTCCAAAGTCCTTCTCGAAGAAGACGTAGGCCTTGCTCTCACCAAGGAGCACCTCCACAATGCCAGTGATGTTGCTATGGGACGGCAGCTGGATGTAAGGCCTGATTTTGTCCTGGTAGTGTTTAATGGGGAATTCCTGTGGGGAGAAAAGTGACCTGTTTAAGGAATGAGAAAGACAGAGGGCCCGCCTCCAAGGTCCTATCTGAAGCTGGGCTGGAGTTCTCCATCTTTGGGCTTTCAATGGCAATAAGCCCCATTCATATATTCTTTTCTGGGTAGCCCCTCAGAGCTCCAGCTGTTAGGATACCCTTACAACAAACCAGCTACACTTTGGGATCTGGGCTAGCACACTCCCAGAGCCCACCCCCTACTGTAGGGTGACTAGAAGAACTCCCTTCTGCAAATGCTTTTGTCTTTTAGGGGGCCATCAGCTCCTGGGAGCCAAGCAAGCCCAGCTCCCTGCTGTAGCTCTTCCTAGCAGACAGTAAGTAGCTAGGGGAAGGTACCCCCGGCATCCCTAAGAGTGAAAAATCAACAGCTAAACATGCATGCATCTCCTGCGAACCCAGGAGGCTCAGCAGAGCACAGTCAAAGAATGTGGTGACTTTGCAGCCTCCACGGGAAGCTGAGGCAGCAAACACGCAGAGCTGTCATTAGTCAGAAGGAACTGATGACTTGGAAGGAGAGACTGACAAAGCGGCCTTATGCAGCCTGCCTATGGCTGAGACTCAGGTGGAAGCAGCCTGTAGTTACCTTCTTACAGGAGAGGATAGGCACCTCTATAGGTCTTCTCTTTTTTCCTGTTTGTTTCCTCGACCCCCATCCACCCTGGTTGGCCCCCCTCCCCAGAACGGGTAGCAAATCCTCTAAGAAGCTGGCTGGTCTCTTTAAGGGCCTTTTGTTCAGCCCGGTTACTCATATCCTAGACGCAACTGGAAATGGTGACACACGGGCTGTCACCATCTGGATTCGGCTATTATCTGCTCAGAGGAACTGGAAGGGGTTGCACAATGACCCAGACCAACCCCACCTCTGAGGTGGCTGCTCTAGTACCAACTTGGGAAAAAAATATATATCTGCTGCCTTCTCCTCCCGCCCCATCCGTTTCTCTCCCAAAACTGTTCTCATCCACCAAGAAGAAAGAGTTTCTCTCTGTGCTTGACCACGCATCAGAGATTTCACGAGAGTGGACAGTAGGTGGCAGCAGCAAACGGAGAGGTGGGGCGCTCACGTTGGGGGGGGGGGGGGGCGGAGGGGGGCTTTCAGGTGAGTTGTTGGAAACCCAGATGCCACTTTTAACTGCAGGAGAATGAAAGGAGTCAGTGGGGCTCTCAATGGCCCAGAGATGGGGTGTCCGGCTCACGAAGAGCACACTGCGAAGCAGTCCTGGGCTACGCGCTCTCCCAGACCGGCCATCCTGTATCTAGTTGTACTCCTGTTAATGTTGCAATGAAAATCGCCGGCTCAAACTAAAGCAAGTGGAAGCGAGCCTCTGGAAGTTTTCCAATACTCCGATGCTGGCCAGAAGCCTTCCCACGCTTAAGACCACCCCATCCCAACACTTCCTGGGGTGGGCTGTATGCTGGTCCCAACAGGAGTTCAAGCCCAGAAACCCCTAGGTAAAAAGAAGCCCGACTTGGTCTATACAGAACCCATGCCGCGAGCCTCGCGCAAAGAGCTTGCCAGTTGCTCCAAGTCCCGAGGAGGCACACACTGCAGGGCGTCCTTCCAGGACAGGGGGAGGAGGGGGATGAGAGCAGGGCAATGGCATGGCCCTGGAACCCATTGCAATTCCAAACTTAAATGGAACGCCACGCGCTAGCAATACAGAGCGCCAAAGAAAAGAACAGAGATAAAAGAACTGAACCCTGCACTTCCTCTAGACCGCCTAACCCTCACCAAAAAACACTCCACAGGAAAGCACTCAACCTCCAAAAACACGAAGCTGACCAAAATACCCTCCTTATCCAACTAAACGCCCTTATCTGCTCTGCCAAACCCAAGCGCTGGCGGGACTGTGATCCCGGTGGGCCGGAACCTAGGCACTTCTGTGGACGATCCAGACCCGCAACCTCCGCCCCAGGATGCTTACCTTGCAGCGCAGCTCGCGGCCGGTGTGGATGCACAGTGCCCGGGACACATGCTCGCGCTCAGCTAGGGGTAGCAGCAGGTAGTCGGCGATTCGGCTGGGCCCGGGTGAGCTCACACAGCTGCCGCCGGTCCCCTGCGTGGAGGGCGGAGGCTGAGGGCTGCAGGGCGAGCCAGGGGGACTGAGGTAGTCGGGGGGACTCGAGCACTCAGAGAGGCGCGGACACTTGGCCGCCACTGCCCCCGCGTCGTCCGTGTCCAGCAGGCGTTTGGCCGGGGTTCCCCGGGCAGCCGGAAACAGTAGACCCGGACCGCGGGGCTGCGAGGCGCCGCTCAGGGCAAAACGCACGGGACCGACCCGCATCGCGGCCCTGGCCGGAGCGGCCCCGGCTTTGTAAATCCCTGGATCTGCGCTGTGACTTCTTCCAGTCGGCGGGATGGAGTTTGCAGATAGAGCTTGGATCGGTCCCCAAGAGGAGCCGTTCCAGGACGCTGGCGTTGTCCACCAGAACCACGTTGGCCACGCGTCCAAGGGTGGGAGGCCGGCTAAGGTCTCCAGACCCCCACAGGCACCAGGTCTGGGCGCCTCGTTGGCGGTGGCCGCCGCTATTGTTGCCGAGGCTGTGGATAGTCCGGGACGTGGAGACGGCCCGAGTTCCCGGGTGTTGAGCCTCGAGGACAGGATTCCACAGGCTCCTCGGCTTCTCCGAGCAAACGCACTTCCCAAAGCAATTAGTCTGGCGTAAAAGCCGGTACAACTTTTCCGCGCCGCTCGGAATCCTGCGCGCTCCTGGGCTCCAGGCGTGTGAGCGAGCGAGACGCGCTCCAGGAGAGAGAGAGAGAGTGACCGACTATGAGTGTGTGTGCCGCACTGATCCCGGCCAGTGCACTCCTTCTCCTTTTCCTCCACCTCCTCCGCCTCCCGGTGACTCACGCTGTATACACACACACACTCACAGCCCGGGCTGTGTAAACAGTTGGGAAGCCGGGTTGTGCAATGAGGTGGCTGCGACGACTCCGGCCCCGTCGCCCGGCTTGCAGTCACCGGAGCGGAGGGAGGAGACTAGGGGGGAGGGGAGGTGGAGTTGGAGGCTGGAACTGTAAGGGGTGGCTGGAGGCCTGGGGATGCTCCTGACCGCGCGCGCCGAGGCGCAGGTGGGAACGTCCTGGGACGCCTTGGGCGCGCGCACACGCCCCCCGGGTTGGGCTGGGCAGCAGGCTGCGCGCGCCCCACCGCAGGCCCGCGGGCCCGTAGCCCAGGGAGGGGGCGGAGGCAAAGCTCCCGTGACGTCAGGTTCCCGGGGAAGTGGGCGGGAGGGGCGGGGCAGCAGGGGCGAAACGACCGCTGATTGGTGCGCGCGCATCATTCACACAACACAATGGAGCACCGAGCTCCCGGCGGCCGCGCGCGCACCTCCTGGCTGCGCACCGGCAGCTGGCTGAGACCCAGTGGTCACGCCTTTATCCTAGTGGGTCCCCCCCTCCCCGCCGTTCTGCACTTTGGGGAGCTCCCGGTGGAGCTGTGGGCGCCGTCGAGTCGCGGCTGCAGCCGGAGGAAGGGGCGAGAGGAAAGGTGATGAATTCCATTATCAGTCATTCACCCCCACGCGGTAGTTCCGGGGAAGACCTGTGCGTGGTAGTGAATGTGGCTTTTTTTTTCTTCCCCTCTTTTCCTGCCCCCTCCCAACTCTAATCCCCAGCGTCTGTTCGCTTCCACAAATAGAACCTTCTGTTGGATGAAATAAAAGCAAACACTGGGCCTTCTGCTCTGCCTCCACCTCCACGCCCCTCCCGCGCCTGCCGCCCGCCCGGATTGCACGGAAATAGCCTCTCCAAGCTCCTGGGCCGCCCCTTCGCGGTGACTCGCCGAAAGAGCTTCCTGAGCTCCGGCCGGTGGGAAACAAAGGATGTGGGGAACTGGCGGAAGGGGCCCACGTGGCTGGCGCCAGATTCCTGTCCCCTCCCGCCTGCAATGCGCGCCCGAGGGTCTAGGGCGCCAGTGCGGCCAGGAGTATTGGATACTGGGGTACGGGTCATTCTATTCACTGCCAGGGATACCATCTGCACGCGGACAAGGTCGCATGTATACTTTCATATAGTTTGAGTTGTGTGCTCTTGAAACTGGCTGACCTTGCTCCCTGGAAACAGCTTGCAGTCACATTTTGTGTTGCTGGGTTTTGTTTGGTCCCCCCCCCCCCCACTTCTTTCGCAAACCAGGTCAGTTTGGAGTCTCTGGATCCTCACTTAGCATAGATGCCTATTATCAAAATCCTTTCTTGCAATTATGCTGAATAATTAATTTTCTAAAACCAGGTCAAACCCAAGAATAAATCCTTTTCATCATTAATTCTCCAGTCATTCAACAAACGCTAATTAAGCATCTCCAAGGGTTAGTTAGGCGCTGGGGATTAGGAGACTTAAATTGAGACAGTAATGATAATTGGCATCAGTTGTGGCCCAGGGGCGTGCGGGCTCCTTACTCTGATTATTTTGCATACGTTATGAACTTTAGTTTTACACTCACTTCATAGGGTTACATTTTGCTCCATTTGATTAAAAAAAAACAAAAAACGGAAGCCTAAAACCTTTAGCTTCCTTGCTGTGATTCAAAGGCGACGGGAAGCAGTCCATAGTCCGTAGGGGAAGCTTCTCCGGCACTCTTGTAGACTCAGAGGAGACCACAACTTGCAAAGAAAGGAACTGTTAGGGAGGCCTCCATAGGGTTATGCGAACTGCCCAGAGGAAATCCGTGTACGGAACAGCAGCTTGGCTAGGAGAGGGAGCTGAATCTTGACAGGTTATCGGGACTAAGTATGTTTAGGAAGTTGCACTAGACCCTGAGGTTTTTTGTCCTACCTGATAAGATTCTCTCCTGAAGGAATCTTAGGATGTACTGAGCTGCCCGCTGGGCCTGTTACTGGACAATGAACCCAACCAATACTGTGATGAGTTATCTTAACCTGAATGCTGTATGTACCTCCTCCCCCTTTGTTAGCCTCTTCTGGGAGATACATCACCACAAACCACCGTTGCCATGACACCTCAGCTAAACATGTGCCCCGTCCTCCTCTGCTCAGCTCCCTGGGATGGCCTTCACAAACTCACTGAGTTTTGGGGTTTTTGGTTTGGTTTGAGTTGGGTTTTTTTTTTTTTTTTTTTTTTTTTTTTTGCCCAGTATGACCAGTGGGAGGCTCTGGAAGACCATGAGCAGGTGGGAGGCAGAGGAGAGTTACCAGGAGACATCTTTCTCCCTGCTTGGGCATTCAGCTATAGCAACCTCTCTGTGTGATGATTTCCTGGACAGCCACGCTTCTCTTTGAGACTAGATTTTTCTCCCTGATTGCTGCAAAGGAATAGCACCGCTGTGACTGAAAAGAGCAAGGAGGTGGTGGAAAGATAAAGCCCTGTCCTCTTGCAGGGACCTGTACCCCCTCTGCATTCCCAGTTCCAAGCTCTCAGCTGGAGGCAACGGAAGCCTTCTTAGATTGCCTTAGATGAGCCTAGCTAGTCCTTCTGCCCTTTCCAACTCCTTTCCTGCCATCCTTTGCTGAGTACCACATCCTCCATTCCAGTTTCTCATTTCCAACAGAGTGTGCCTGCTGGGGATCCTAGTCTACCACATCTTCTCTGCATGGCCTGGCTCACTCCAACAATTCTGGCCTCCTGGGATCAGGTGATACCATCTTGTCCTCCGGTCCTAGGGTGAGAGCAACTTCCTGATGTTAAAATCCGAGTCACCCTCAGGACTGTTTTTTGTTCTTTGATTTCTGCTCTTCCAATACCTTTGGAACTAGTTCCCCACAAGGAAATTCTTCTTGGTAAACTTGCTGACCTGAATTCCGTTTCCTCGTTTCCTCGTCTAGCTCCTTCCCCAACAACACGCCCACCCACGCCCCTCACGCCCCACCCCCAACTCAGTGCAAGACTGGATTCCTGCAGAGAGCTTCTGAACCATGAAACCATCCTTTCAGCCACTAGCAAATACCTACTGTGTGTCAGGGTACCTACTAAGTGCTGTGGATAAAGTAAAGGTGCCCCCCTCAGTTCCTTTTTGGCACAACACTAGAGGAACCCTTGAACCGTGAACCTGAGGGCATCAGGCTCTGGCCTAACACTGAAGGACTCACGGAGGAAATCCACATCCTGTATCCGTTCAGGTCTCACTTCCCTTTCAAGACTCATCTTTTTCATCTCCTGGTCTCTGTCCTACTCATGCCAGTTCCTGGCAGGGCCCCAAACACACCTGCCAATTCACACCTCTGCACAGTTGCCCAAAATATTCCCTCCCACTAGAATCTTTCTTCTTCCTCTGCCAAGCTAATGAGCTCTTACTCATCCTGCAGAACACCTTCTGTGTTTTCCCAGCACCTGCAGTCAGGTGTAAATTGCATCCAGCTGCAAGGACGTCCCATCTCCTGGGACTCTTTCCACTGGACTGCATTTCCAGGAAAGAAGGGTCTGACCATACTCACTCTAGCCCCAAGCTCAGGGTCAATCACAAAAGAGGGGTTCAGCAAGTCCCTGTGGGATGAGGGTCACCCGCAGGGACTGCTGGCGATAAGGGACTGTTGGAAAAAACAACATTTGGGCAGAGTCAGGACTGGTAACTCCATGACACATTTCAGAGTTAAACACAGAATCCTGCCTAGGTGATAGGCTGTAGATAGCCTAGGAAAGCAGGAAGTTAAGCTTTGAAGGAATGTGTGCAGGAGTGGGCGTATGGCCACTGGCAGAGCCTGCCATTCACAAGGACAAGGGAGTGAAGAAGTTGTCTTGATCTTGGTCCTGGAGATTTCTTTGCTGCCAAGTCTGGACTGAACTTCCCTCTGGCTTCTCAGGCACTGCTCTTTTTGTACCTTGATTGTCTCACCTGTGTAAAGGGTATAAGAAAGCCCTGCTTTTCTTTCCCTGCAAGGGAAACAGGTAACTATAATATTGGAAAGCACTTTGGGGAAATTGGCTTGTGCGTGAATGTGGCCAGGATTGTGAAGGCTTGCCATAACCCAGAATTCAAAAAGGCCTTTACGTGAAAACCCAAGACAATGAATAAAACCTATTAGTCAATAGGATACAGGCAGGAAGTAATTCTTCCTGGTTAAATGGTGATGTTGGCTCTATAACAATGTCTACCACATGGTACCACTTGCCAGCTCTTCTGGTACATTGGCAATGAGAGTTAGAAACCCAAATCCTCCCTCCCTCCCTCCCTCCCTCCCTCCCTCCCTCTCTCTCCCTCTCCCTCCCTTCCCCCCACTCTGTGTCTATGTCTTGGTTTTCTCTGTGTGGCTGTTTTGTTCTCTCTCTCTCTCTCTCTCTCTCTCTCTCTCTCTCTCTCTTTCTGCATGTGTCTGTTCTCTGTGCACGTGTGTATTTCTGGTGTGTGTGTGTGTGTGTGTGTGTGTGTGTGTGTGTGTGTGTGTGTGTAGTATAGTGGATAAGTATGAACACACGTCCTGCATAGCCTCAGCACCATGCTGAGTTGGAAGCTGATGCTCAGGACTGGTTGAGTTGGGGAGGGGAGGTCGCCTTAGCCCTGACTTTTCAGGAACTCGCACATTGCACAACCCAGGGAAGCCCTTATTGATTTCTCTGGAGGAGGCTGAGCTACTGATGAGCTCCAGCTTATTTCATTCTGGTGAGTGCCAAGGGAGGGACATGGCAGCAGTGCTGGGGAGTTCTGCGTGGTCCCCTCACCACACCGAACAGGACTGTGGTGTCGCCTGGGGTCCCAGCTCCACCTCTCTGCGTTTCTACCCACAAGGCTTCCCAGCCACAGAGCAGAGCAGACCTGGCCTGGCACGTTACATCCCCTAAAACGGAGTTCCAAAGGATGAATCCGAAACTTTCAAAAGCTGGGACAGAAATAGACATGTATTCCATTGCTACCACGTATCAGACCCTTTCCAATTGTTTGATGTTCAAAGCAATCTTAGAAAATATTACCCCTCTCCGAATGGAAGCAGGAACAGGCTAAAAGAAGCTAAGAAGCCTGTGTGACATCATGCATCTGGAAGGTGGCCATGCTAGATTTAGACTCTGGCTGCCAGGCTCCGGCCATGCCTTTCTTTTCTACTTTAGGTATCGTCCCTCTCTCCAAATGAAGAGAAACTTAATTGTTTCTGAGGCGTTGTCTTACAACATTGCCTGCATTGCCCTTGAACTAGCACTGTGCCCAACTAATTAAAAAAAAAAAAAAATCTGTCGGACCAGTTCATTTTTCTAAGAGCAGAGATCTTCACAGGCCTTCCCTGGCTGCTGTGGGGAGTCTCCGATACACCAGAGGGCAGGGGCTGCTTTCTCCTCCCTCCTCTTCCTGCCTGTGCCCCAGCCACCACCACACAAAGGCCTCCAAGGCAGGCCCTATACTGAAGCCGATTTGACTTGTCCGACATCCAGTTGCACAAATCCTGTTGCCTATTGGCTCTTCCTCATTCTCCCAGGAGGCCAGACTGACACTTTAACAGTGACAACAGGTCACCTAAGGTCAGATAAAAGACTCCCATGGCCGAGGATGGTGGCCCATCTTACAGTTGGAGGCCGAGGCAGAAGCACAGATCCAGCCTGGTTTATAATGACCAGAAGCTTTCTCAAAAGCAAAACCAAAAACAAAACCTCCTGGTTAGAGTTGTGTAGCTTGGTGGTAGAGTGTCTGCCTGCCATGCCTAAGGGTCTGAGTTCAAATCCCAGCACTCACTCACACACACACAAATCTAGTCAGGTATGGTAGAACACACCTAAATAGCTATAATCCCACTATGGGGGAGACAGAAGCAGCAGGAAGCTCAGAACCTCCAAGTTGTCCTCAGCTGCGTCGCAGGTTCTAGGCCAATCTGGGCTACTACTCTCCTCAAATACACATAGTCAAAACCAGACTTCTACTTTCTGGAAACATGTTCTAGGCCTTTGAAACACAAAATTCTGGGGTCCTGGATACCTGATACCTGAAATGCAGCCTAGCAAGGCAAGTGGAAGTTTTGCACAGGCACAGGCGTTCCCTGCCTTGACTTGTGGGGAAGGATGTGTGGATTACTGGGCCCGGGGGGGGGGGGGGGGGGGGGGGGAGCGGGGGGGGGGGAGCCCATTGGAAGGCTCCCAGGACTTTACCCTCCTTCCCACAGGGCCCAATGCTTATAGCTGCCTGTAATTTTAATGTGTTCTTCCTTTTGACCTGATCTGTGGTACCGTATAGTCTCTGCACCTCAGGAGTTAAGAGAGGTGGGCACCATTATCAAGTATATGCTGGGTAGAAATACAAACAACAGAAGCCAGGACATACAGAGGCGAGGAGGGGGAACCCGCCTGAGAGGTGATGTTAGACAGTTGCTGGCAGTGTAGTGCTTCCTCCCTGTGACTACTGTAATCTCCCAATGGACTGTCAGGGTGACTGGGCTGGAAACCCCTCAGATAGAGGCTGGGGACCCCCAGAACTGGGCTGGGGGAGGAGGGGACACTGACACACACCTAGCTCACTTTGCGTTGTCTGAGACCATGGCTGTAGGTCTCTTAGGAAGTCTCTCTGACTCCTGTCTCACTGCTCAATTTTGTCTTTATTCCTTGTTTAGCATCTGGACAAAGACCAGCCTCCCCTTCCCTGAGCTGGCATAGGCTTGGCAAGCTGTCACCCTTCCAAGGGTCCCCTGCAAGTTGGGAAGCGGCTGGGACAGAAGGCAGTGTACAGTGGCCGGTGCTGATTGGAGCCACTGTCACCTGGCCTGTTGCCTTTGCATGGGAGGTATTCGCTGTATTACCAGTGGAAGGGGCATAGGTTCATGGCAGAGGAGATTGCACTCAATACCTGAATCTCACAATGAACTTAAATAGATCATTCCCTTCTTGGGGCCTCGGCCTCTGTCTTCTTCGCTCCCTTTCTGAATGAAGACGACAACCTGGTGGTTTTCCTACTGGGTTTCCTGAATCCTTACGGTTTGGTGGTGGTGGAAGGAGCAGGAAGCTGCTGTGGAAATCTCAGCCTCTCCCCTCCCCCCACTCCCTCCTACCCCCCATCGACTTTCCATCCAACGTGCTAGACCATGATGTTTCTGTAAGATACTGTAGATGCAAGAGAGAAAGGTGTGAAAGCCACTGCCTCTGGTGATCTTTGAAGTTTCATCTTGTAGAACACTGGCTGGTATGGTTTATAATGTGGTGGCTTGATGCGGTGGGAGAGGGTGCCTTAGCGATCCCATGCTGAGGCATATCAGCCCCCAGGTACCAACCATAAGGCAGGTCTAGTATCAAAGTTTATTTGGGTCATGGGAAGGTGGGTTGAGAAGGGAGTAGAGGCAGAGAAAGAGAGGGGACAGAGAGGGAGAGAGAGAAGGAAGGAAGGAAGGAAGGAAGGAAGGAAGGGAGGGAGGGAGGGAGGGAGGGAGGGAGGGAGGGAGGGAGGGAGGGAGGGAGGAAGGAAGGGAGGAAGGAAGGAAGGGGAAGAGGCCAGGTAGGAACACATGATGGGGGAGGAAGGAAGGGCGAGAAAACCAGAGAGAGAGAGAGAGAAACACAGAGAGAGAGAGAGAGATCCAACTAACCTTCTATAGCAAGCCAGGCTTTCTTACCTGGCTTTTGCTAGGTATCTGTTGGGCAGAGCCTAGAAGAAATGCTAACACTGACTGCCTTTGTTTAGTTTTTGAGACAGTGTCTCACTCTGGCACCCAGCCCTTAATTCCAGAGCTCAGGCAACCCCATGCCTCACTTTCCCCTGCCTTTCCTTATTTCTACAACAAAATACTTGCTAGAAGCAGCTCCCCGAGGCAAGGCCTTACTTTCCTCCTATGCTGAGTGCACAGTCCACCTGGGTAGGGAAGATGTGCTGTGCAGCAACATGAGGCAGCTGGGCGCTTGGCATCTCTCGGCAGAGAGCACAGGGGAGAGATGAACACTGCTGTGCAGCCTGATCACTCCTGTTTAGTCAGCCTAGAGACACAGCCCGTGGGATGGCGCCAGTTATATCGGAATGGGTCCTGTGATCTCAACTGACTCGGTCTAGAAAGTCCTTCCCAGCCATGCTAAGACCGGATTAAACTGACAATCAGTATTATGCATCGTGGTCAGTATTTCATGCAGGTGTGTGTGTGTGTGTGTGTGTGTGTGTGTGTGTGTGTGTGTGTGTGTGTGATATGTGTGTATATACTATAGATATATACTAATTATAGTACTACCTCTAAGTCTGTAAGTCAAGCTAATTCATTTTTTAGATTATATATATATATAATCTAATGTAGCTGTCTTCAGACACTCCAGAAGAGGGCATACGATTCCATTACAGATGGTTGTGAACCACCATGTGGTTGCTGGGAATTGAACTCAGGACCTCTGGAAGAGTAGTCAGTGCTCTTAACTGCTGAGCCATCTCTCCAGCCCAAGTCAAGCTAATTTTTTAACTGAGTATCTCAAGTCAATGGGTGGGTGCCTCCAGGCCAAGCAAGAGTGCTTGTCATCCTTTGTGGTCCCATCTCATTTATCAGGGACTCCTTGGGGCATGCTACAGTTCTTAGTGTTTCTAATTGTCTAACGTCCACCACTTTGCGTTTTCGTCCCCAGAAAGGCTCCCCTGAGACTCACTTCCTATTTGAAGGTCTCAAGAGCAGAAAGGTTGAGAATAATAGATGTGCTTCATCTGGGAGAGGGATGGGGAAAGAAAGGGTTTCCCTGACTTCCCCCTGTCTGCCTAGCCCAGACCACTGCTCAGTTCTTTGCCACTTTCCCCTTTGAGAGACAGAGCTCCTAGACTCTAGCTTCCCCATGACTACATTGGCCAACAAAGTCCAAGGAAAACATGCTTTCAGAGTCCCCTGGCTGGGTCACCAGGAGTCACACAGCTTGCCCCAAGTTCACCAGGACAATGGAACTTACAGCCCCAAGCAGGCAGGTAAGAGTCCTATAGCCTTTGAGAATACCATGCCCTACAAGGTCACAGGAGGCTATCCTGGTTGTGGCCCTGTCCTGCTGGGAGCAAGAAGGAGAGAGAGGAAACTGTCTCAGGAAAGAGAGTCCACCTTGGACCAGAGTCTCACCCCACCATAGACAGGTCTTGCATGTTCTGTCTCTTCGAACCTCCCCAGTTTGGGGGTGGTTTGTTCCCTAGGAATGAACATGTGGACACAGTTCCAGAACTTTCTGGAATAATAAGAAATCATAACAAAAAGGTGCTAGGACACTGGTATAGTCTGAATGTGACCCTTGCTGTTTGGAAACCTTGGGGCTACGGCTTGGGCAGCAGGAGTGAGTCGTTGGGAACTGGTCTTAGTTCTACTTCCTTGTCTACCAAGATGTGAAGAAGCAGCAGCTGTAAGCGCTTGCCATCACAGACAGAGTAGCCCCAACACCACAAATTCGCCTGCCCTGCTGGGAGGGCCTTACCCTCAAAACTGTGAGCTGAAATAGTTTCCTCCCCCATTTAAATCACTTCCTTTGGTTGTCATAGCAATGGATAAAGATGACTGATGCTGGCTAGAACAGGCACCCTTTGCAGTGGGTGGTACCTTCTACCAGTCAGAGAGCTCAGGCCAGCAGAATGAAAGCCAGGCTTATTCCCTGATATGCACAGTAGCGGGGGGGGGGGGGGGGGGGGGGGGATTGCTAGCCACAGCCACCTTTCTTGTCCTGACAGAATCCAGATCTGGGTAGCCCCTTGAACACCTCCAGAATCTGTCTGGAGAGGCCCCACTTCAGACGTTGGAAGCTGCCCCAGCACACTTCTGAGTCATCTTGACACATAAAGACATAAAGCATTTGCCAAACACAGGTTAGAAACACATCCATGGGCTGTTTTTGCCTTTTTCTTATGTGTGTGTGCGTGCGTGTGTGTGTGTGTGTGTGTGAGAGAGAGAGAGACAGAGAGACAGAGAGACAGAGAGACAGAGAGACAGAGACAGAGAGAGACAGAGACGGAGACAGAGAGACAGAGACAGAGAGAGCCTAACTCACAGTAATGTGATCTGGGATCTGTGAACTATTTTGAAGTCATTCATTTTGCCTAAGCCAGAGTCATTTGTCATCTATTCCATGTTGATTGCACTGGTGGCAACAATGCACCTTATGGTACTTTGTACCAGGCACTGTGTTAGACACAGAGCACAGAGGCAAGGCACTCCGAGGAGCAGGAGGCCAGCTGTACTGGAAGGCCTTCACAAACCTACCTCTGCAACCAAAGGCTGAGCTCACTAACAATGGGAGTGTCAGAAGTGCCTAGCCATGAAGTTGTTCCTGGAATTTGATACCCGGTGAGAATCTGGCTGTTAGAGGCAGCCTTCCATCCGGCCCAGCAGGATGCGCGCATCAGCAGATCAATGAAAACATTACTGAGTCCAGATGAGCTGGCCTCAGGAAGCCACTTTATCAGAAAGTGGCTTACACAGAAGGAACCTGCAAACGTAGCAGATATGAAGAAGGGTCTGACAGCCAGCGTGACTCAAAGTTATCCCTGTCCCTGTGAGAGAAGTCATCTCAAGGATTCGGTTCTGATCCCGTGCTGCACTTGGCAGGGAGTGTTAGGACAGAACACTTCTTGAGCCTCTGTCCTTTGGAGGGAGCCATTCCTAGTGTATAGAATTTAGAGACACCAGTTCCATCCATGATAGCTCCAGCCCTCATCAGCAAGGTCAAGATCAAGTCTCAGAAACATTGGGGGTCCAGCTGGCTGGCAGGTACAGGCATTCAACTAAGAATGCACACACAGTAATTGCTGTTCATCTATAGGTTATTACCTGCCATTAAAATTCAAAGTATAGCGCTGGGCGTGGTGGCACACACCTTTAATCCCAGCACACGGGAGGCAGAGGCAGGTGGATTCCTGAGTTCGAGGCCAAGCCTGGTCTACAAAGTGAGTTCCAGGACAGCCAGGGCTACACAGAGAAACCCTGTCTCGAAAACCCCAAAAAAAAAAAAAAAAAAAAAAAAAATTTAAAGTATATTGTAAGGTGCATTCTAGAAACAAAATGACTCATAACTTTCACTATTCTTACAATAGTTCTATTTTTTTTGTTTGTGTGGGTGTGCAGGTATACACAAGTGTTTGAGTGTATGTGCATGTGTGTGTGAGTATGTGTGTAGGTCAGAGGTTAACTTTTCTTAGGCATTGCTCCTTGGAACCTGTTTGCTTTAAAACAAATTTATAACATTTCAATGAATTAACTAGTTAATATTATTTATTTATTTCATGTATATGTGTGCTTGAATATGCACCTGCCTTGGCACATGTGTGGAGGTCAGAAGACAACTTTTAGGAGTTTGGGTTTTTTTTTTTTCTTCTTCTTCTTCTACCATGTGGAATTGAACTCAGGTCTTCAGGCTTGGCAGCAAGCTCCTTTCACCTCTGAACCACCTCAGTGGCCCCATTTTAATCTGTGAGTATACACAAACATGCCAAGGTTTATCGGTTATCAGTGTGTGGAGGTCAGAGAACCACTTTCAAGAGTTGGCTCTGTCTTCCCATGCCAGGCCTGGAGATCAAACTCAAGTCATCACACTTGGTGCAAGCAACTTTATCTACTGGGTCATCTCCAAGGCCCCACTTTGTTTTCGGAGACAGCACCTCTCAAGGGCTGGGAGCTTGTACATCAGGGTAGGCTAGCTGGCCGGCATCGAGCCCCAGAGACTTGCCTGTCTCCATCTCCCCAGAACTGGGATTATAAATCCAGAACACCACGCATGGGTTGTTTTGTACATGGGGCATGGGTGTTATTGAAAGAAAATCAAAAAAAAAAAAACAAGCGCTTTATAACAGTGCTGTCTCCTCGGCCCTATTTTAAAGTTTTAAAGTTGGGTCTCTTTTTTTTGTTTGTTTTTTGAGACAGGGTTTCTCTGTATAGCCCTGGCTGTCCTGGAACTCACTCTGTAGACCAGGCTGGCCTCGAACTGAGAAATCTGCCTGCCTCTGCCTCTTGAGTGCTGGGATTAAAGGTGAGAGCCACCACACCCGGCTAGGTTGGGTCTCTTGTAACCCAGACCTAGTCTCAAGCTCACTCTGTGCTGAGAATGACCTTGAACTTCGATTCTCCCACCTCTGCCTCCTCAGTGCTGGGGTACTGTGCCCATTGGAACTGTACCATTTTATTAGTACCAGTAAATGCCAGTCCCTTAGTGCATTTAATTTATAAAGGCAACTTGATCATAGATCTGCTTCTATGGGGGAAGAACATGGTGTGTATAGGATTCTATCCTTTCAAACACCCACTGACAGTTTGAAATGTAGCTTCAGTGGAGAAAGGAGGCCACTGAGCAGTCCCTGCTTGTTTCCACATTACCTCACCGGATAGAACACTGTCCCATGGCTTCCTCAGACTACAAGGTTGGCAGGAGATCCCTCCACGGGCCCAGGAAGACGGAGGGCTACAGGTATGCGCCCTGAACCCACTTTGATTTGAATGGCTAGTAGACTGTTTTCTGGCGTAGCTGGCCATTAGCCAGCCAAGGATGTGGCCTTGAGAGACACTGCTCTGCCCATGTCTGGACTGTGATCTCCAGACACACACAGAACTGTGAGAGAATAAAGCTCTGATGGTTCTTCTGCCTGTCTCTGATGCCTGTTGAGGCAGTTTTTACAGACCACCAGGGCAACAAACAGATCAGCCCGGCCCCCTGAAGCCATGGTGGCACAGGAGAGAACTAGAGGTCAGGTCTCTGGAGGAAGGACCATGCCAGCCAGGTGTTGGCATGTAGACATAGCCACCTCTCACCCAGCTCTTTTCTGCACTTGCCAGACTTCTTTTCTGTCTGTCTATAAATAAGAGGACACGCTGTGAATAGCTGTCTGCTCCCTGAACCACCTTAGCCCTCAGATTTCACTCCAGTTTACCTTGTTAGGATGGAGGATGCGATCCCCCTAACCCTTCTCTCACACCTGGTCTCCTGCACTGGAAACCAATCTGATGCCCTAAGTGGGGTACCCAGGACCAAGTCATCATTTTCCAGTTCCTTGGGGACAGTGATTGTGCTGTTTAAGCTTCAGCAACTTGGCCTGGGCTATGGCCTTGGCCTATTTCCATGGTGTAAATTCTCCCACGGTGGGGTGGCTACTGTCAAGAGGTCACCTCTAGCGGAGCACTGCTGGAGGGAGCACTGCTGGAGGGACCTGCCCCATTACCTTCAGCAATGACAATACACAGGGTTTTTTTTGGTTTTGTTTTGTTTTTTATCTACTCTGAGTCCACATCACAAATGCTATTTATGAGACAAGAGTTCGTAGTGTTCTTGGAGTGGAAATTAGTTAAAAGTGTAGCGAGCAAATCCAGGGCATGGGAAAGTCTGGCAGCTGCTGCGTCCTGGTCCTGGTAGAATCCCCTCCACTTACTCCCAGGCTGATGGGCGAAAGCCACTACAAATAATGAAGTAGGGCCAGCAAGGGTCTGGCGGGTGAGGACTCTTGCTGCTCTCTTCAGGGAGCACCTCCCACCCCTTATACAATAGTTCCTCTGTTCTCAAGCTCTGACTCTGTCCCAGGCCTATCCAAGGCCAGCCACCATAAAGGCCACCATTGATGGCCACTTCCCCCTGCAGGAGGCTCTGGGCTAGGTCGTCCTAGTCCCTTTCACACCGAATTCACATCACTGCCCCGTGGACTAGGAGGGTGTGGTCTCACCCCATAGCTCAAGTTCAGGGTCAGGAGGATGGGTTCCAGGTGGAGTAGCAGATCTGGTTTCTCCAGGATGCTGCTGGGGCTCGATGAGCCATCCAGAAGGCAGAATAATGTGACAGCAGTGACCAGCTCTTTATAGTTACTGAACAGTTCATTTAAAGTGTCATGATGGACGGGTATGAGGGTTGCACACCTGTGGGCACACAGGGCTTGGAGAGATGGCTCAGTGGTTAAGAGCACTGACTGCTCTTCCAGAGGTCCTGAGTTCAATTCCCAGCAACCACATGGTGGCTCACAACCATCTGTAATGGGATCCAATGCCCTCTTCTGGTGTGTCTGAAGACAGCTACGATGTACTCATATACATAAAATTAAATAAATAATAAAAAATATATAAAAAATAAGCGGCTGACACAGGAAGATTGACTTGACCCAGTCAAGGGGAAAAAAAGGAAAAAAAAAACACTATGAACACAAACAACAACAAAAAATAAACAAGAAAGTGGAATGCAGATGTAGCCTAGCTGGTAGAAAGCTTGAATGTAGAAAGCTTGAATGAAAGCCTGACTAGTGTCAAATAGGCTTGGGGGTACATGATTTCAATCCCTGAACTCTGGAGGCTGAGGGAAGAGGTTACGGTCAAGGTTATCCCTGGTGACGTGAAACACTCTCAAAAGAAGGAGAGGGGAAGCAGTGTGTACTTCAAGTTGTCTTCTTGAATCCACGCCCCCTCTGTGGGCAGTAGGATAAAATTCCAGCTCTCATGTCTGCATTCACCAGAGAAGGTGTGTGTGTGACTTTGCTGGGGCTCCAGCGTCTCTTCCTTCACTCCCCAGGGGCTGGCTTTGGCTTCCTGCTTCCCCCTCTCGTGGCGCTGAAAAGGAGTACTTTCCGGGGCGGTTGGGATAGATCCAAGATCCCAATGTCCTTGCCAGTGGCACTGTCTGGGTGGTGGGAAAGGAAATATCTAGCCTTCCCCTCCAGCCAACCTCCGGCCCGGCCGAGCTGGCACCTGGGCGGGGAAGAGGGGAGAATAGTGCCATTCAGACCTTTCCTGCTGCAATCGCGGATTGCAAAATCCTGGCATCCTTCTGTGCTTTATGGAGGGTGGCGACTCGGAGCCATGCAGGGAGCCCCACGCTCGCCCAGGTGCCAGAACCAGTACCCTTGGGTCGCATGCAGGTTTAGTAGAGCCACCTCGGACTGTGGTGCTGTGAAACCCTCAGAAGACCACAATCACCCACCCTTCACTCATCCGTTTACCAGGTGGTCCTGCGGTGGGAGGAGCCAAGACAAGTATCAATTTACAACTGGAGATTGATTTGTCCAAGGTCGCGGGAGGCTGACCCTGAAGAACAGTGCCAATCTGACTCCCAGACTCCAAGTCTGGTGCTCATTTTTTTCATTGCTGGGTCACAAAAGAGCAATGGGGAGAGTGCAGCCAAGACGACGATGCAGAGCAAACAGAGACGATGAAGAGCAAGCGATGAAGAGCAAGCAGAAGAGCAAGAGGCCAGTAGTCAGACAGACACAAGTATAAATCAGGGCTCTCTGCACTGTCAGACAAGTTTCCTAACCTCTCTGAGATTTCTGTTTTTCTCTTAAGGAAAGGCTATTCCTAAGCACTTGGAGCTAGTCTTGGTGCCACAGACTTGTGGTTCTAGCTTGCTCAAGAGGCTGATGCAAGAGGTCTCAAGTTCAAGTCCTGCCTGAACTACCAAGTCTATTTAAGGGCAAAGCAGGCAACTTAGTAAAAAGGCCTGTCTCAGAACTTTCAGAAGTGCTGAGGCTAGGGAAATGCTCAGCAATTAAGAGTACAGACTGCTTATCCAGAGGCCCTGAGTTCGATTCCCAGCCCCTAAACAGAGGCTTACCGCCACTGGTAGCTCTGCTGCAGGACATGTGGGGCACAGATACACATGCAGGCAAAATACCCTCATGCATGGATTAAAATTTAGAAAAATGCTATTTAAAAAATGTTCAAGAGGTTAAAAAAAAAAAAAGGAAAAAGACTGGAGATATATCTCAGTGGTGTGTGTGTGTGTGTGTGTGTGTGTGTGTGTGTGTGTGTGTGTGCTTGTTTAGTATGTGTGAGGCCCTGGGTTTAATCCCCTATACTGCAAAAATTAATAGCGTTTGAGTTCTACCACTTGGAATGCCCGGGATTTGCTCCTGGCTACACTGCTTCCAGGCTGTGAGACTTTGGACAAGTCACTTAACAGTTTCCTCATCTGTGAAATGAGCAGTTAAACCCCCAGTTAAAAGTGTGCCATGGGGGCTGGAGAGATGGCTCAGTGGTTAAGAGCCCTTGCTGCTCTTCCAGAGGACCTGGGTTCAATTCCCAGCATCCACATGGTGGCTCACAACTGTCTGTAACTGCTGTTCCATAGATGAATGCAGGGAAAACACAAGTGCCCATAAAATAAAGATAGATAAGTCCTTTTTAAGACAGTATGCTATGAAGATTTCCTCAGCTAGTAAAAGTCAGGCTTTTAGCCCAGGCCTGACATATGGCAATATTAACCATTATACTGGCATGGTAGCACACGCCGGCAATCCCAGCCCTTGAGAGGCCGAGGCAGGGAGGATTCTGCGTTCAAGAGCCATTTAGCTTTTATAGTGAGACTCCAGTTCTTGGGATGGAGTACAGAGGTTAAACACTTGCTTAGCATATGCGGGGTCCTGGGTTTGACCTCCAGCACCATGATACATACATACAGACATACATGAAGTTCACATTTTGAAAAATAACATTATTGACAAAGTAAAGATGAAGAAAGTGTTTAGAGGTTACAGGAAATGCTATGTGTGCATGCGTGTGTGTGTGTGTGTGTGTGTGTGTGTGTGTGTGTGTGTGTGTGTAACTACAGGAGGGTTCTCCGTCCCCATAACTTAGACTCTTCCAAAAAGAGTCAGTGGATGGGAAACCTGCCTGATCTTGGGATGTTTCCTTCTAAAGCAGGCCCTGGCCTTCCCTTCTGGGTCCCCTGTTAAGTGTTTCTCACATCACACCCTCTGCCTCTGTTCCCAGGGGTGGCCCAGGACTCTTAAGGGGAACAGTCACCCAACTTAGAAATTGTCCCTAGGTCATCAGAGAACACTGCAATTCCCTGGCCTCGGGCTTTCCTAACTACCAGGTGCCGTGCGTGGCCCTTCACAAAAGACCTGGCCAGCGGCTGTGCTGATCCTGCAGGGTAGACTCCAGAGGCAGCCCAGGCAGCCCCAGGCAGTCATGTCAACGCTCAGAAGAGGCAACAGATACAAAGGGACCCCCACTCACAGATTTCCCCACTGAGGCAATTTGGCTTCTTAGTCCCTCCCACCCCACATCCTTCCCCAGCTGCCTCAGAAACTGGCAACCTGCCACTGCATGGCTTACAATCGTTAGGAAACAGTTAACTGGGGTTCATGTTCTCATATTAAAGGAAAAAAATTCAAGGGGCTGCCAAGATGGCTCATTCAATAAATGCATACCACTCAGGCATGGCCGCCCGAGTTTGATCTCTGGGACCCACCTGGTAGAAAGAAAAAACCAACTGTCACAGGCTGTCCTCTGACCTCCATACATGAGCCATGATACACGTGTGTCTCACTCCACAAAAAGAAAGAAATGCTTTTTTAAGGTGGAGAATAGTGAGATAGTGAGACCTTGTGTCAGAAATGAATAAATACAAGAGGAAGGGGAGAAGGAGGAAGGAGAGGAGGAAGAGGAAGAAGAAAAGGAGGGGGAGGGAGAGGAAGAGGAGGAAGAAGAGGTGAAGGAAGAAGAATTTTAAACCTGAAAGAGGGTACTTGGGTTTCTGATTTGCCTCAGCTGAGGTTTGGGGGTTTGATGATTTGGGGTTTTGGCAGCAAAATGATGACAAGGTCAACCATGATTCCATTGGTCTTGATTATTACAAAATGATTGCTGTCACCCTAAGCGTCCCATCCAGAAAAGGAGAGTAATGCTGCCGGTGTCTAATTCCTAACCTGGCCAGTTATTATTGTGTTAGCTTTCTCTACAAAATTGAGGGTTTTAAAACCACAGTCATTTATGACTACAAAGCCTGACCTTTGAGTATTTTAGTTCCTGTGTGTGCTATGGTCTCCCGACCCCAGCCAGGACCTGGTCGGAGTGCTCGCACTTCCGGGAAGGGCTGGAGGTTTGGAGCTGGATCCTCTGTAGAGCTGCCCTGCTCTGCCCTGCCTTGCCCTGACTCCAGGTCTTTGCCAGCTTCTCACAGGGAACACTGGACTGATTGTCGCCTCACAGCAGGAGCCGGCCTGAGTAACTGGGAGCTGGGAGATCAGATCGGCTGCTGAGGAAGCTTGGAGGTTCACTTGCAAGGGCGCAGCCAGGGCAGGGGCTTCTAGGGACTCTAAGATGTCCCTGTGCAAGAACCACAAGGTCCTCTTTCCAGCATTTGAGCTATCTAATATTCCAAATGCCTTCCATATATAGGGGGTGGGGGACACAGGAGTGCATCTTGCCCCTTGTCAGGACTTGGGAACTCGAGTGTACTAAAGGACAGAAAGCACAGGGTGTCACACCCAGTGGGACACAAGAGAAAATAAGGGGACAGAGCTCAATGGCAAGGCCAAATGCTAGTTCCCCAAAACGTAAAGCCCCTCAAGTACACAAGAACAAGGGAACCAAACAACCACCTCGTTGCTGGGTGACCCTGCCCGAGCTCCCTCACCTCATATAGTGCCTTCTGTATCAGGGAACTCTTGCCAGCTTTGCAAGAGTAAGAAATCACATATGTACCAATTCTTGGTGCCATCAGACCGGTGGCCACAGCCCCCGCGCCCCATTTCCTGACGTGTCATCATTTTTGTTTTTAGTTTTTTGGTTTTTTTGTTTTGTTTTGTTTTGTTTTCTTCAGATGGGACCCTGAGCATGAGACTAGCACTCTGTTACTGAGCTATACTGTAGTCATGGTTTTGAGGTCTCACTCTGTAGTCTGGGGCTAGCCTCGAACTCATCCTCCCCTGTCTCCCGAATGATGATGATGTCACAGTATGGACCATCACACCCAGACTCAGCTCATCTTTGCCCACTGAGGAGAAGGGAAGGAGGGATGCCAAAACACTGGATGAAAAGAAAAAGGGAGAAGGGGCAGCTAATGGAACTTAGCTTGTAGAGCTGTCTAGAGCATTCAATGAATTGATGTTTACAAAGGAATCAGAGCGGTGTCCAGCTTACTAAGTCGCTACAGTAATTAACATGATAACAAGAGCACTTACCTCCTGAAATTGTTCCTGCCTCACCGTAGCTTAGAATTTTCATGTAACAAGGACATGAAAACCTCAGGACTGAGGGAACACTCTATTCAAAGTCTCTCTGTCAGCCAGGGACAGAGGCTGCTCACAGAGGCTCAGGGGATCAGAGACAAGGATACCTCGATCAATCAATCGATCAATCAATCGCTGCTAGAACTGAGTCCGTGATAGGGAGACCTGAATGAAGATTGCTTTCTCTCTCACGGAAAGGAATAGCAGCTAGTGTCCCTGAGCCACCACCACCTAGGGAACTGTCACCTTGGGCATTCCTGTGCTGCGTCAGGATTGCATCTGGCAAGATCTGAAGCTCCCTTTTGTTCTGTTCACGAAACCTGACCTTGACAGCAAAGATATTTCAGTCCCTTCTCTACAGCCCCTGGGAAACCCAGGGCCCCTCACTGCCTTCTGTCTGAGTGAGTAGGGGCCAGGACGTGGCTGGGGCCGGCTGAACCCAGCCCTCAGTGGAGATACAGACCCACTTGCCTCCCACCTCCTGAGCTCAGTTTGCTCTGTCTGTAGATCCTGAGGGTTACAGATAGTAATGCTAACTAAGACTGGTTCCAGTTCAGGTCGAATGTACCAGGGGCTGTTTTGGCTTTAAGATGCCTGTTCATCCTAGAGACTCAGAGTCAATCAGACTGGGGACTCAAGAGAGAGCTGACTATAGTACCAAGTGGCTCATGAAGTAGCTGAGGAGTTTGATAAGTCAGTGCTATATGCAGTTGACTAGAGACCCCAGCACAGCTATGGCTCCAATCTCCGCTCAAATCTGAAGGCCTCGGATACACAGTCCCAGTATGGAGGCCATTTGCCTCAGGCCCAGAGAGAATCTGCCTGCAAGAGAAAAACCCCTAAAATCTTAGCCCCAAGGAATAAGTTCCCTTTGATCTGAGGGAAAGTGCTCTACACAGGCCATCCCTGATTGGATGGGGCTCACCCACAGAAGCAAGCCTGGTTTACCTTGTTTAGTCTGTGGTTTGCACGTTAAACTTTCAAACTCCCCATTGTAGAAACTCCCGAAATAATGTTTGGCCAAATAATCTGGGCACTCCATTGCCCAGGTGAGGTGACTTTAAAGCTGGCTGTCACAAATACCTTTGGTGCTTCTTCCAGAGGGTTCTAAGAGCTGTTGGACAGCACCTGCAGGAATAGAAGGATTTCCCCCCAGCAAATGAGAAAAATAACAAGAGGGTTTTCCTTAGAATGAAATGCCTTCAATCCGAAGGATTGTAATTTTTTGTTCTTGTTTGTTTGGGGGTGGTGGTGGTGTGGTGGCTGCTAAACTGTCCTTCCTTTCATGGAAATAGTTCCTCCCCAGCACCCTCCTCCCCATATGATTAGTTTAGATTTTAAATATTCGCTAAAGGCCCCTTTAATCCTCAGTGTACCGCACTGGAACACAGTAGAACTATGCAGAGGTAGGGCCTCGCGACAGGTGCTCGGGACATTGTCCTCAGCTCCTGCCCTGATGGGCAGCCTTAGCACAGGTCTAGAACAATAAGGTAGAAGGGTTGGGCTAGGTTCCCCCTGAGGCAAGGGGCCAAGATAAACCTTTTATCTCTCTGAGTTCATTGTCTCTGGTATTTTGTAAACAAGGATGGAAAAACCTGATTATCAATGTCCTTTCTCGATAAAACAAAATATAGACTTAGCAATACTAGCCCCCACATTTGAAGGGAAATGTTGCTAATGAGTGAAATGCAAGCATTCAGAAGCCTGGGTGTGTGTCCTTTAATAAGAGGTCCCCCAGGAGCATGTGAAATGTAGTTAGTCCAATTTGTTGTAAGTGTAAGCTTTTATGATGCATTTCAAAGCCTTAATACGAATAAAAGGATGTAAAATATCTATTAAAAAAACCAACTATTTTTATATTGATTACATGTTGAAATGTTAATACTTTGGAATATATATTGGGTTGAATAAAATGAATCATTGAAGTTAATTTCTCCTCCTTCTTTATTTTACAAAAAAATGTGGTACCAGGCAATTTGAAACTGTGTGCCTTGGTGGGACGTGTTGCATTTCTGCTGGACAGGATTGGGCTGGTCCTTCCTTGGGGTAGACAGCAGCTTTTGTGGTATAGAAAACCCTCCCAAAATATGGTGGCTTATTAAACAGCAAGCAGGCATTTATGTAACAGTCCTGCTGGGCTCACTTGGGCAGTCCTGCTTCGAATTTACCTTGTCCTCCTCAGCCCCACTGCTCAGTTACCTGTTTCTGCTTCAGTCGACTGGCTGGTGGTTGCTAGGGTGACAGCAATGACTCCAAGGCCAACGCCCAACTGGAGGTCTCAGAGCTCCGTGGAGAAGAGAAGCTGCAGAGTATTGCGAGCCAGGCTTGGGGGGTATCACTTCTGGCATCCCAGCTGTCCGAGACAGGTCAAAGAACCATTTAGACTCAAGATCTGGGCAAACTGTCTCTTTAATGAGCGGTGCTACGAAGAACTACAGCCACTGCTATATTCTCCTTATGCCAACCCCAGTGGCCACAAACAAGGAGGACATAGTCCCTGTCCTCTGGGTCCAGCTCTTTGCTAGGTACTCTTTATGATTTGAATGTACATGTCTACCCTAAAGTAACAGGGACCTTGGACTCAGTTCGGAAGCATTAGGAGCGGGGATTAAGTTGTCAGGAGTCGGCTCTCTAGCCTGGAACGAGTACAGAAGGGCTGGAGAGAATCAGCTTAGGCCCATCTGCCACTGCACTGTTTACTGGGCCAGAAAGCAGTGCCCAAAGGATGTAGCCACAAGGTACCATCTTGGAAGCAGAAAAGTCTCCCGTGAGACACCACACCCGCTAGCACCTTGACCTTCGACCTCTCAGCTTCCAGAAGGCCAAAAGAACAAATTTCTGTTCTTTATGAATTACCCTGTGTGGTGTATTCTGATCTAACAGGGCAAATAGACTGACACAGGCCTTTCCCTTCATAACATAAAATATTAAAAATTATTTTACGAGCCAGGCATGGTGACACACACCATTAATCCCAGGCAGCAAAGGCAGGTGGAGCTCTGAATTTGAGGCCAGCTGGGTCTACAAAAGTGAGGATAGCCAGGGCAACACAGAAACCCCATCTCCAAAAGCCAAATGAAATAGAATAAATTATTTTATGACACTGTTGTAACAAGGCGTGTAACCCAGCCTGGCTTCGTCACTGCACGGCCATCGTGTCTGCTGCATTTATTTTCTTCTGCCTTTTCAAGGAAATAAGAAAACGAATCCCCTCATGGGAGACACCATGCTTCCTCCCCTACTGGAGAGGTCAGGGCAGCTCTTTGTGGCTGAGCAGACATGGAGATCTTGAGCAACTGCTTAGCCACTTTTCCAGGAGCTTTTTTGAGAGGCCAGAGCAGCCAATCATGGAATGGGTTGCTTGTTTCCTCACTTAACTGCACTTTGATTATCTTGCAAAGATATCCAGGGCTCTACCTGGAGTAAGTGGTGAGCCAGTGTCTGCTCCCAGGGACCTTGTGGCAATTAGTGGTCCACATAGTTTTGTTTGTTTGTTTGTTTGTTTGTTTGTTTTTTAGTTTTTCGAGACAGGGTTTCTCTGTATAGCCCTGGCTGTCCTGGAACTCACTTTGTAGACCAGGCTGGCCTTGAACTCAGAAATCCACCTGCCTCTGCCTCCCAAGTGCTGGGATTAAAGGCGTGCACCACCACCGCCTGGCTGTTCCCCATAGTGTTAACAGCACCTGAACCCCTCCTGCATCAGCTGCCTGCTAGAGTCTGAGAGTGGCTTTTCCCACTTCCCAGCCTTTCTGAAGGAGATGGGCTGGGTGTTTTCTTTCTCTACAGTATGAAGTTTACCCAGAAGCAGCAACGGAAGCTTCAAGATGTCCAGGGCTTCTGAGAGAGCATGCCAAGCTAGTTTCCTGGCTCCATGCAAATCCTAACACTGAGGACTGGGTTCTGAGTAATGCAGGGCTCAGCTCCTTATCAGGCTTCCTATCTGACATTTGTGAGAGGCCAGCACAGTGGACACATCAAAGAGATGTACCTCTCCGACAGATATTCAGAATCAAATCACAGGGGTAGGTGGTACGTTGTATCCTGTCCCCTTTCACTGTCTGTTTAGAAGGCATAGTAATTAGCCTTACAGCCTTAAAGTCATGAAGCCCCACCTCTTCTGCACCTTCTGGGAGAGTGCCCGGCCAGGTGGGGAAGGGCTTCCAGTCTTTCTCTGCCAACTGGTTTCTCTGTGACCTGGTTTCCAGCGATTTGGCACACGCTGAGGATCCCTGAGCTCAGAGGGTTGGTTAGTGAGAATCGTTGCGGAAGATGGGAAGCTCCTGGCCATCCTTTAAAGAGGTGCTCTGGCCTCAGACGTGCACAGGAAGGAGGACTCTGATGTTTGTGTTTGGTTTGCCTCAGGTTATGCTGACCCAATAGCAGGCCCCCAGAAGCTGGAATTGACTATAGTGCAGTCTACCCAAGCAAAGGTTGGGCGGAGAGAGTTCAGCTTTGGGAAGTCTCAAAACTTATAGGAATTGTGCAGGAACCCTTCGGGACCCGTGACCTGGGTCTTCACTGCCAATGTCTCCCTGTTCCCAGGAAGGAGCAGCCCCTTTCCCCACTCTCAGACCACACAGGCCATGCTGCAGTCAGCAAAGATCTCCCAGGCCCTGCCCCCCGTGCTAAGAAAACAACCCACAGTGTGTCACCACATGAGGATTAGTGGAATCATTATGAGCTCTGACTTCCCCTGAACAAGCCAGACAGACTGATGACTGAGGCATCCAGAGGGGTGAGTGGAGTTGTCACCAGGTCAGGGAAAGAAAGGTGGCACCAGACCCCTCCCAGAAAGGCCTATCCCCGTGGGAACCCACAGGAAACCCAACCAGGCTCCCATGAAGGTGGCACACCCCCTAACACAACCAGTTAGGCGAATGTGAGGTCAGCAGCTGGCCCAGCCTTGCACATCACTCCACCTGGAGTGCACACACTTACAGCTGGGGAGCTCTGCTCTCCGGGGACCAAGAGTCCCACTGGGGCCAAAGTGAGTCTTTTAGCATTCTCTACGCGCTGTTCCGTGGAGTCCTGGGAAGAACAGGAAAGGGTATTTGTACAGGAGTGCACAGGGGAGGCGTGGGTACCACATGTGCAGCAGGTTCAGGAACTGTGTCTTTGAGTCAGCTTCAACCAATACCTCCCATCTCCCTGCCCCCCCCCCCCACCAGGAGCCAATGCACATCTTAGGGTGTTTAGAAATGAGTCTGGGAATAGAGACAACTGATCAAGAAGACAGCCTATAGAATGGGGAAAAAATATCTGTACCAGCTATACATCTGACAGAGAATTAATATCTACAGCGTGCAAAGAACTAAAACAAACAAAAAAGCAAACGAACAAGTTCAAAATGGGCAGATGAAGTGGACTGACAGACCTCAAAACCGGAAGCGTAAATAGCCAATAAGCACATGGGAAAGTCAACTTCAAAAGCGTTCAGAGAAACGCATATGGAATCTACATGGGGACTACCTTACCTGGCCTGGCTCCGAAAGACAGTCATAAAGAAAACAAACAACAAACGATGCTGGTGGTGATGTGGGCAAAAGAGAGCCCTTAGTCATTGCTAGCGGGACTGGAAACTAAGCTGACTGTGGAAGTCAGCATGTCATTTCTCAATACACAAAAATAGATATTCCATATGATCAGCCATCTCACTTCTTGGTATTTACCCAGGAGGTTCGCTATCAGCCAATCGCGGAGACACTTGCAAATCAATGTTTATTGCAGTACTGTATGAACAGCGGGATGGGTAAGGAAAATGAGGTTTATGTGCACAGTAGACGTTTTCAGGCATAAGCAGGAGCTGTGGAGATGGCTCAGGAGGCAAAGGTGCTTGTCCCCAAAGCCTGCCAAACTGTCCTCGGAACTTACGGAACTCACAGAAAAAAAAAAGTTATATGTACTGGTGACAACAGCAAGGCCAGCTGTCCCCTGCTGAGACGGAAGGTGGGGCATGCCAGCTAGGTCAGGGCACGAAGTATGGTGGGAACAAGGAAGCCCCTGCTAGGTGAGCACTGTGCCAACCGAGGTCTAGCTCTGGTGTGAGTAATCACCCACCTCCCTCCTCTTCTCTTACCTCTCTTTCTCCCTTCCCTTTCTCTTCCATTGTCAGGACCTCCTTTGCACCAGGCAAGGCCCCTGTGTAGAACGTGGCAAGGCTATCGCAACCCGATTGTCCAATAGGAGAAGCTGAGGATTATAAAGGCTGTGACGAGCCACCACCGTTGTCACCCAGCATTTATGTGAGTTCTGAGAATCTGAACTCCAGTTCTTATCTTTGGGTTTGTGTAGTAAGCTCTTTAACCAGTGAGGCTGAGATGGCCTTCTCTCAGCCCTTGGCTTTCTCTCAGACCCTTTTTTGAGGCAGGGTTTCTCTCTCTATGTAGCCCAGGCTGGTCTCAAACTCACAATCCCTCTGTCTCAGCCTCTTGAGTGTTGGAACTTTTGAGTGTATACCATGGTAGGTCCACAGCTAATGTCTGGCAGAAATAAGACTTTGGAGGGAGGAGGGAGGAAGGGACGGTTTCTCCCAATGTGGCTCTGGCCAGGCTCAAGTGACCGCCACTCCCTCACCCCTGCCGAGTAGCCGAGGCTCTAGGCATGTACCACCATATGCAGCTCAGAAATAAGTCTGTACCACTTGTTATAAGCTAGACCCGGGGTCTTCTGTATTCTCCTACCTCTCTGTAGAGGGGTCTCCAGGACATCCTAAATATCCCAAACATGTAATAAGTGGGACAAAGGAGAATCTCATTGTTTTGGACAAGCTTTTTAAAAAAAAAAAAAACAGCCTATAAAATGAGTGTCACATAAATGTATTTCCGTTGCCCTTATTTGAACACTTCCCTCTGGCTCCCCTCACACGTGGGCGTCAGTCTTAATAGGAAAACCATATGCCTTTGTTCCTTTTCAACTTTCTTTGCTGGCAAGAACACAGCCACATGAGGAAAAGGGGAAAGGAAGTGGGGGACGCATTAAGGAAGGAGGAATTCCAGCTTTGAAATAGGGAAGAGTTTCCGGATGGTGTGAGCTGCTCCCAGTGTCTGGAAATGCAAAAAAGGATATGTTTCAAATCTGGAAATCCTGGGGTCCCCTCCTCCCCACAGACTGGCAATGGCCCCTATGCTTCCTGTCCTCTTTGGCTAGTTTCTAATGCATCCCCCCTCCACCCAGGTGCAAGATGACAAGCATAGGGGTTTCCAGGCTAGCTCACTCTTCCCACGGGACCCTAGTGGTATTGACGTAGAGCAGACATAGCAGTTATGAAAGACTGGTTTGCCTTGTGTTCGTTTCCCTGGAAACAGTTCCCGAGATGGGGATGCTCATGTAGGAGGCGTGAGGAGCTCTTGGGAACAACATCCGTGGGGTGAAGGAAGTAGACTGGGTTAATGTGACTGCGACAGAGAACTCAGCAGAGGAGTTGGACCCTTTGCCACTCCCTTACCAAGCTTCTCCAGTAAAGTGGGAGGCTCTACCAAGAGCCTTAGGCAACGTTCCTCCCTGTTGGGGGTGGGGGGGGAGAAGCCCTGCTCAGGTCCTAGTGCTATGTATAGGCAGCCAGCAGGCGCCCTGCAACGTACTCCATGGGCTGGGCGCATGTACTCATCTCTTCTCAGGGCACAGCATAGCCTGTACTCTGCTCTTGGGCTCCAGCCAGTGATGGTTCCTTAGGAAAGGCAGAATTAGCTCCTGGACAGGTTCCTTACTGGCTTCCTGGGACAAACCGATGAAGAAGGTATCACCATACTAAATAGTAATCCTGAGACTTGTCCTAGGCCCTTCACAAGACCGACCGCACGCAGAGGTGTCCCTGTCTACCATCCCTGCTAGACTGTGAGCCTCAGGACAGAGCTCTTTCCATGCCGGGCACTTAGGTCTGTGTCCAGTAGAGGCAGGACCCTGGTCTCTGATGTAGGATAGCTGGTCCTACCCCACCGGCTCAGTTTCCTATCATTCCACAGTGATGTGCTATACTTCAATTTCTGATGTTTCCCTAGGCTTCCGCGAGGACCCTCGTTGGTTCCTCATCAGCCCTGTCATCACGGCTGGAGACCAGGTGTGGTGGGAGGCTAAGACCGAGGCAGGACAACTGCTCCAAATTTGAGGCAAGTCTGGTCTGTGGAGAAGTCTCAGGCCAGGAAAAGCTACATAGTGAGACACTGTCTCTGAAAGCCAAAAATAAAATAAAATAAAATAAAAAATGGAAGATGGAGGAGATGACTCAGTAAAGTTCTTGTGAGGTAACCGTGGGGACCTGACTCCTAGTCTCCAGCACACTACATTAAGGAAAAGTCAAACATGGTGGCACCCCTGTACACTAGTACTGGGGGGCAGGGGGCAACCAAGAGGAGGAGAAAGAGGAGGAGGAAGAAGAGGAGGAGGAGGAAGATGAGGTGGTGATGGTGTGTGTATGTCTGTGTCTCTGTGTGTGTGTATCTGTATCTGTGTGTGTCCCTGTGTCTGTATGTGTCTATGTTTGCATGTGTGTCTGTGTCTATGTATGTATGTATGTGTCTGTGCCTGTGTGTGTCTTTGTGTCTGTATGTATCTATGTATGTATATGTCTCTGTGTGCATGTGTATCTTTGTGTGTGTCTGTGTCTCTGTGTCTCTCTGTGTGTGTGTGCCTGTGTGTGTTTTGTGTCTGTATGTATCTATGTATGTATGTATATGTTTCTTCTGTGTGTATGTGTATCGTTGTGTGTGTCTGTGTCTCTCTGTGTGTGTATGTATGTATATGCATGTGTCTGTGTGTCTGTATCTCTGTGTTTGTATGTGTCTATGTATGTGTGTCTGTATGTGTATCTCTGTGTGTATCTGTATGTATGTATGTATGTATGGATGTATGTATAAAGAGTACGGAAGAGCTCAGGAGAGGGAACTGGAATCCAGCCAGGGCTTTCGTTTCTGAGACTTTGTTTGGTGGAATGATGAGAGCTGGGATGAGAGGCTACAGAGGACAGACAGATAGAAAGGGAAGGTCGGGGAAGGGCACAGCTGGGAGCTGGCCCTCAGCAAGAACACCGGCATCTAAACTGAATAACAAAAACGGTATGTTATTAGCTGACAGAAACCCAAGAGCAGCCCCAGCCTGGCTCAATCTGGGGCGGTGGTGATGCCCTGGCTAAGAAAGTGGTGGTGGCAGAGGCAGCAGCGGCAGCAGCAGCAGCAGCAGGTGATGGTTTCACCTCCCAAAGTCTGAATGGCTGGAGCTTCCTCAATCTTTTCAAGTCTTTGCCCATTTTGCATTTTATTGGTAACATTTTACAGTCTTTAACCGAGCACTCAAACCTTACTACAGAACATAACTCCCCATGAGCTTTCCACCAAATCCAGATCCTACTTCACCTCTTTCATTTGCAGCTCCGTATGTCTTCCTCTGATCAGCTACACTCTTTACACAGTTCTCAAACCCATTATTCACCTTCTTTTAACTTCGAAGTTGGCCCGAGGCTGGCATGGGCCCATGAGATCAAGGAAAGGGTTTTCCACTCAGTAATTTCCGTGGAAATTCTCTCTTCCTCCATTTTTTTTCTCTTGGCTCTTTATTGGCCCGCTTCTCAGCTCTTTCTTAGTGTTTTGACTCTGAAGAGGAAGTTGTGTGTTCTCAGGTTGGGTGACCCCTCCCACCTCCCCGCCCCCTCAAGAAGCAGCTTGCTGAATCTTCCAACTCTCTCCCCAAGTCAGGGCCTCCTGTGTGGTTTGTCTGTATTTATCTCAGTCTGAGGGGAAAGTCTCTGCTTCAAGAGTGGATTCAAATCCCTACGCATTCAAGTTGAGAGGCCAAAGCTGCCAAAGCGGCAGTGCTGACACGTTCACTGGAAGCTTCTGCTCACAAGTGTGGTTGGTCACCTGTTCTGTCGTTGTCGTCTTCGTCCTCATCATCATCTTGGAAACTGGGGCCAGGAGGGACACTTTCCCTGGCCTGTGTGGGTGGTTCCAAGGCTAGCCCCGCCTGATCCCACTGAACACTGAGTCTCGGGATAAGGGGCTGCTAATGGGGCCTGGCAGAGAACATGTACTTTCTCCCCGGGAGCCCACTCCCTTGTTTTAAGTTCTTATTTTGCTCTATAAGAGCACACTAGACAGAGGCTGGTACATGGCCTTGTACCGTCTGACTCCATGGCTACCCCAAGGCATTCGAAAGACCCTTCCACTTTTAGTTCACAAGGAGAGACTCACTCCTACCCTATGGCTGGTCATACAATGCTGGGAGATGCTACTCCAGAACTGTTAAGTTTCAACCTGGGACAAGTGGCAGAAGTGCTTATTTAACATATCGAAGAGTGCCTAGCCTCCAAGTTCTCCCAGCATCCCTCAGTCCTTACCCTGTACAGGGTATGGCTGGCATACCCCACCCTCAACTCTCCAGCCCAGGGGCTGGGCTCCCCCACCCCCAGGCTCTTGGCTATATAATCTAGACATTTTAGTTCCCTGCCCCTTGTTACCTCTGACCTCCAGCTGCTCCCCTCTCTCCCTTCCCTCCCCATTTCTCTACAGGGCTCAGGATCATGAGCACTCTGGATTCTCCCAGATGTTTCTGTCTCTGGCTATGTTCTTTCTCATATCTACAATAAACTTTCTCTTTCTCCATACCTAGGCACAGTCATGTCCTTTCTTTTGCTTTTTATTTCTTTCCCCATCCCCCCTTATTCAAGAATTCCAGTCCAGGCCCTGTTTTGTCCTCTGGCAGTTGGGATGGATAGTTGTGCAAAGATGATAAGAAACTGTTAGCAGGTGTCCATCAAACCTATCTTCTGAAGATTGTGCCTGCCTTGGTGCTACCGTCTCCTTCCTGCAGGGGGAAAAGTCCGGGATTACCCCTCCTGCTACACGTACCACTGTCCCTCTTCTCCCATCTGTCATAGAGCTGAGCTCACGGTGGCTTTTTGTTGTCCTCCTTGGCAAGAAAGGGGAGCTGTGCTGTAGCATCTTGCTCCGTCGTCGGTGGCTCTTAGATTCACCATAGAAGCAGACTTCCAGGCACATGTGACGGGTTTTTCAGATTCAGCTAACGCGCGGCTGGGGAAGACCCACCTGGGATGTGGCTGGCATCGTTCCATGACTGGGGCTCTGGAGTGACTCAGAAGGTGAGCAGCAACTGAGCGAGCCCTTGTTTCTCCTCTCGGTTTCCTGACTGTAGGTGCAGCTTCACCAACTGCCACACGCACACACACACACACAGACACACACACAGACACACACACATACACACACACATGCACTCGCGCCTGTAGCCACGCCTTCCCTGCCAGAGCCCCGAGCCAAAATAAACCCACCCTTCCTTCCTTCCTTCCTTCCTTCCTTCCTTCCTTCCTTCCTTCCTTCCTTCCTTCCTTAAGTTCTTCGGTCAGGTGCTTAGTCACAGCGGTGACAAAGGTAACTTAGACAGAAGTCACAGCCGAGTCCGTCCAGCCCCCCTCCCCACGCTCCACGACAAAGGTAACTAAGATGTCATAGCCGAGTCTGTCCAGCCCCTCCCCCACCCCCACCCCCGGATCCGCCCCGCGCTGGCCCTTTTCAGATTTGGAAATTTTATTAACTCTCAGCACAGCCTCCTTCCAGATTTTCAGTGGCTTACCTGCACCTGGATCCTTTTTCTTATGCTTCGGCCATTTTCTCATCTCATCTCTTCTTTCCCTTCTTTTTCTTTTCCTATCTTCTTGAAAACGGAGAGTTTTCACCTCACCGCTCTTTCCTAAACGGGCCACCAGATGCGTCTAACATTTCTACAGACCCTGGAGACTCAAGACAGAAATTGAGTATTCAGTGCTGTCTTTGGGTCCCTCTGCTGGGACCCCCAAGAAGACCCGTGTGCTCATTTATCTGATCTTTGTCCTTCTAATCCCTTTTTCTGGGGTGCAGCTTCTGGGCTTATGTTGGCTGATCCCATTTCTCCAAATCAGTTCTTTTTCATTGCCGAGTCAAGCCATAAAATATTTCCTGAGTACTGTATCTTGAAGAGTCCCATTGACCTGGAAACACAATTTGACCTTTCATAATAAACCTGAAAACGATCACATTTTGTGGAAAAGCACATTTATTATTTCATGTATACATTTATAAAATCTATTAAAATATTTTTTATATACAATTAACCTGTCTGTTTACTTTACTACAGCAAAATACCTCAGACAAGCTAATTTTATAAGGCAAAGAAGTGTATTTAGTTCAAAGTTCTTGACACTAAAAGAATTGTCAGAATGGGTCCTGCTCTCTCCCTGGCTGTGTCACCTCAATGTGGATAAAGCAGGAGGGAGACATCACATCTTGGGACATGGAAGCCAGAAAGAGATGAGGTACCCACAACTTCTTCTAAGAGCTAAAGACCTGCTTTACCACTTATTAGCTGTAAAGAACAGGATAACCATGCTACCAATCCATGGACCCAAAGAAGCCAAATAACAAGGAGGGACCAAAGGAGGATGCTTGAATCCTTCTCAGAAGGGGAAATAAAATAGATATGGAGGTGGACAGAGGGAGGGAACTGGGTGGGAGAGGGGGTGGGGAGGGGAGCAGAGAGGGGAACGAGGAGGAGGGGATCAGGTGTAGGGAGAGCAGAGGAGAGAACAGGAATTGAAGGGGGCGGGGGGGAGGGGGGACAGTGGGGGATATGGATGCTAGAGCCTCCACTTTCCAAAGCAGGACTCCCAGAGGAGAAATAAGGACAGCAACCCACCCACAAAACCTTCCACCCAAAATGTGTCCTGTCTAGAAGATGTGCAGGGACAAAGAGAGCAGAGGCAGAGGGAATGTCCGAGGAATGACTCACCAAATTTGAGGCCCACCCTATGGGCAAGCACCAATCCCTGACACTATTAATGATACTCTGCTATGCTTGTAGACAGGACCCTAGCATAACTGTTCTCTGAGAGGCTCCACCCAGCAGCCAAAAGAAACAGATACAGGGATCCACAGCCAAGAATTAGATGGAAGCTGAGGAGTCTTGTGGAAGAGTTGGGGAAAAGGACTGAGGGACATGAAGAGGACAGGGACTCCACAGGAGACCCACAGAGTCAACTAAGCTGGACCCTTGGGGACTCCCAGAGACTGAGCTACCAAAGAGCAAGTATGGGCTATACCTTGGCCCCCTGCACATATGTAGTAGAAGTGTAGCTTGGTCTTCCTGTGGGTCCCTCAACACCTGAAGTGGTGGCTGTCCCTGAATCTGTTGCCTGCTTGTGGATCCCATTTGCCTAGCTCAATGGGAGAGGATGCAGCTAGTCCTGCAGTGACTTGATGTGCCAGCCCTGCCCCCCTTCTCAGAGGAGAAAGGGGGGGCTAATACTGGAATGTAAAGTGAATAAATTAAAAAAAGGGGGGGGGGAGCACCACTTGCTAGAAAGCCACTCCAGTCCAGTCCTGATTCTTCCCTGCCTACCCTCAAGTTCCTGAAGGAACCTAAGGTAAGTACTGTACCAAGCTCTCCAGTATTTATCCGACTTTTTTTTTTTTTTGTTTTTTTTGAGACAGGGTTTCTCCGTGTAGCCCTGGCTGACCTGGCACTCACTCTGTAGACCAGGCTGGCCTCGAACTCAGAAATCTGCCTGCCTCTACCTCCCAAGTGCTGGGATTAAAGGTGTGCACCACCACCGCCCGGCTTATCTGACATTTTAAAGGCACATGACATCATCCTGACTGTTTTGAAGCAAGTTGATACTTTGCAATAGTCTTCATACATCCTCAGAAACTCAGGTTCAGGGCACCTGCTTTCTAAATGCAGGGTAGTGCTCCCACTGGACATTATAGCTGTGCTCCCTAGGTTCTGCCCTTTCTCTGTGTACGGTGTTTGACTCCACCTGGCTGGATACAGTTCCAAGAGGCAAGCAGAGTAGAGGACCACTCTTCCAAGCACAGCTAAAGGGCTCTTGGGTGAGGAGAAGCTTATGGAAGCCAGCTTAGGTCACCACTAGTCAGAAACTGAACTTGGCACTCGTCCCCTGAATGTCCAGCTGTTCCAAGAACAATTTGCTTCCCCAAACCTTGCTTCGCAGTGTCCATCTCCATAGAGCTGAAGTGAGCTACAGCGTGGTGTTGCAACCCCAAGCGCCACAGGGAACAGCCCACCCATGGCTTGCATGCACCCTCCTCCGTGGCAGCCCCTCCAAATGAGCCTGGTTTCAGTTTGTCCTCAGGTGAATCATAAGCTGCCAGCCAGCTGTCAGCGCCCCTTAGCTTGTTTTCCTTGGCTGGCATTATACAGCCTCCCTTGACATGTGCTCGCTACAAGTCACACGCTACTTCAAAGACAAACAGATCGGTGGGGGAAATAGATCTGTAGCTGCAAGGACTCCTGGGACTCAAGCTGTCTTCTCCTTGTGAAGTGCCCAAGGCTGGCAGGGGATGTCACCTGCTTCAACACAGGCAGATAGGGACAGATAGGGACATGCTGTTGAGCTCATGTTTACTGTTCAGGAGGTTGACTGGAACTCTCGACTGAGCTCTGATGATGTGACCCAGGGCGAGCAACACTAGGATCCCCAACATGGCATTTGTCCGGCTCAGACTTCTCATGTGAAACTCAGATGCATTGGTCAGCACAAACCACTCTTTGTGGAAGTCAGAGCTGTTGGCCGGCCGCAGTGGGGGTGGGGGTGGGGGTCTAGCACGGCTTGATGGCTAGCCAAAACTTACTTCCTGCTGGAATCGGGGCACTGTCAAGGGACTTCTTAGTTTCAGTGCTGGGTAGGGCGTAGAGGGAGGGTTGTGGGAGAGCCCTGGTGAGTAGGGAAGTTTTGGGCCCCCAGCCCTGCAAGAACCCTCCAGCAAACAGCCAGGAGGATGTTAAGTGTCTCATTTTAAAATGCCTGTCTGGAGCTAGAACTTGGTAGATTGCTTACCTAGCATTCGTGAAGCCTGGGGTTCCTTCCAGTATTCCTAGTAACCAACTGTGGTGATTTCACGTGTCTTATCAGTTAGGAGGAGGCTTTTCAAAAGTGAATTAACCTCTTTCAAAACAATTAAGCAAATAAGGCACAGGCGACAGAAGTCTCATGGGGACTCTTGAACAACTGGTGGTCAGGAAGCAAAGTCTTGGAGACTTCAACACACACACACACAAATATTAACTGAGCCTCGCTCTGAGCGGGTGGGTGACTGGAGGTCTCCATGAAACCCGAGCACTAGCTTCTTCTCTCGTCTCTGACAGAAAGGATGCGAGGGAAGAAAGCATTGTTCTGGCTGAGAGTTTTATCAGGAAGTATCTGCCCCCCATGGCCGGGAAAGCACAACACTGGGAAGGAAGCAGGCCCACGTGCCAGTGACTCCTACCGCCCAGGCTGGATTGGGAAGTAGGAAACACAGGAGGGAACCAGAAAATACAAACTTCCCCCAGCCAGCCTCCCAAAGCGCTGTCACTGAGTGGGAACCAAGTGCTCCAACTCGGGCCTGCGCAGGAGACATTTCCCATTCAAACCATAACACCTTTGCGCTTCCACACGTCCAACACGCATGACACCAAGGTTGTCTTCACCAAGACCTCACTCGAGGCTGGGCCCTGGGAGATAGATGGGAAAAGATGCTCTCAAGAGAGCCATCAAGCCCACGCCATACAGTGAAATCTTACCTGGCCAAGAGAGATCCATCAATCAAATTGGGAGGGATTCCTTCAATGCATACGGAATTTTTTTAAAGCAAAACAAACAAACAAACAAACAAAAGACAAAAATAGAAGTTAAAAGAAGATGGGATATCCAATATTTCATATTTATCTAAGGATCTTCAAAAAAATAGATTTAGTGGCTGGGCGTGGTTACACATACTTACTTTTAATTCCAGCACTAGGGAGGCATATGGATCTCTGTGAGTTCCAGACTAGTTAGATCCTGCTAGATCCTGTCTCAAATCAGCAAAAAATTATTATTTTATTTTATGGGTGTGCTTTGTTTGCATATGTAAGGGCACTGTGTATGTTCCTAGTGTCCTCAGAGGTCAGAAGAGGGTGTCAGATCCTTTGGATCTGGAATTACAGGTTGTGAGCTCCCTTGTGGTTGCTGGGAGCCAAATCCAGGTCCTTTGTAAGCAGTAAGTACCCCTAACCACAGGACAGCGGCTCCGCATTCTGGCTCCCTTGCCTTCGAAGAAAAGGTCTCACTCTATAGACTTGACTGGTCTGGAACTCTTAAAGATCTACCTTCCTCTGGCTCCCAAGTGCTAGGTAGGATTAAAGGAGTGTGTCACTGCAGTCTTTTGAGCTTTTTCAGTTAGACTATCAATCAATCCATCTATCTATCTATCTATCTATCTATCTATCTATTATCTATGCAATAATATTTTTTTTAAAGAAGCCATTAACTTGAGGAGGCATGGGAGGGATTGGAGGGATGAAAGAGAGGGAAATGACATAATCATATTTTAATTAAAAATAAAATAAGCCAGGCGTGGTGGTGCACACCTTTAATCCTAGCAATCGGGAGGCAGAGGCAGGTGGATTTCTGAGTTCGAGGTCAGCCTGGTCTACAAAGTGAGTTCTAACAGCCAGGACTATACAGAGAAACCCTGTCTGGAAAATCCAAAAGAGAAAAAAGAAAAAGAAAAAGAAAAAAAATAGATTTAAGAAAAGGATACAATGTTTAGGAAGCTGTGTTTATTTGTGTATATTTGTGCTCTATGTGGCTCTATCAAGCAAATATGAGTCCATTCAGGTACAGCTTGATGTCACCTGGGAAGTGTGCAGAACCCTGGGCCCTATTGCCCCAGGAGTCTAGCTACTGGGCTTAGGAGTAGCCTGGGAGTCTGTGTTCTAACCAGCACTTCAAGTGGCTCATGAAGAGATATTGGGTCTAACTGTGAGAAACCTTAATGTGTTGGGGACACATGTGACTTAGATGGGAGACTGCAGCAGAGTACCAGGAACTCAGAGGGAAGGCTGCATCTAGCAAGGTGAGCCTCTCACATTGCTCTGAGAACAGAGAGCTTCATTGCTTTGTGTGCCTGAGCACCAGAGAGAGTCCTTTCAGGGAAGGGTCTGGAATGTGTCATCTACCTCAGAACTGGGACTTGAAGAGTGCTGACCTAGGGTTAGCTGGGATTGACACAGGCAGCTGGAGGGAGGGGGGAGGGGAGGAAGGGAAGATATTATAATGAAGATCTTTGGTTTATAATCCAGTGGATAGCTGTAAGGTAAGGGGCTGGTGCTTTGCTTTTCAGTGGTCCACAGTACCTTGGATGATGTAGTCACAGTTTTGCTCTGACATCTGGCAGAAGGACTCTCTCACAGGTATAGGCTATTCTTTCCCCTTTGGTGAAGGAGAAGTCCCCTTTCTTGTCTAGGAGATGACAAGCAGGTACTGATAGCAAAGAAATTCAGCTTAGAACCTAAAATATACAGCTTCACACCCCCAGTTAGTCAGAGAACCAGAGGGCACTCCAGAGGCTAAGGCAGGGCCTTGAGCTTTCAAGGGTAGCTTGGATTACATAACAAGACCCTCAAATAAATAAACAAACAAGATTCCAGAAGAATCTGATAGGTATTGGCAAATACAGGAAAGAGGGCTGGGATGTGCCTTTCTGTCTTCCATTCCTCATTACCTATGGCTAGTCCTAGGGCACCATAAATTGAGTTCACCTTAAAAAAAAAAAAAAAAAAAAAAAAAAAAAGGAAGTAGTCAGAGAGGCTGGGAACTCAACTGGGGATGGAGTTCCCTCAAGGGGTTTCCACTTTTGTTCTGTGGCCTGTCCCACCCAAGTAGTTCTTTCTTCTACATCATCAACATAATGGTTCCTGCTTTAGAGTGTGTGTGTGTGGGTGTGTGTGGTGGGGTTCTAGCTCAGCCCTGTTGTTTGACTTTGGGCAAGAACAGATTGTCACCAGGCATCAGTTTCCTGTTCTATACCCAGAGCTGTTGGATGCCTCTACTAATGGATGTAAAATGTGTCAGATGAGTTCTGACTGATGCCAAAATACTAAAGGTCTGGAAGGAATTTTACCCATGTTAGTTACAGTTTCTTCTGGTATAACCTTCCAAGGGTCTACCGTTGTGTGACGAAACTCTTCCTGGGGAGTGGCAACACACATGGACTCACCCCAGGTAGGGATCCCACACAGATCCCACCAAAGTCCAACTTGGTGAACCAATGAGTTTTATTGGGGTTACTCACAGGGATATGTGTGAGGGTTCACTTACAGGTCCAGAAATGACTCAAACGACAACCAAGGCCCACTCTAGCATGGGTGACAGGCTCACAAAAGCTGGGGACCTGGAACATGCCGCACAGCCTGCAGATAGCTCAAGAGATTGGGGAGTCCTTTCCAAGCCACTCTGGTCTAAAGCTCTTCCAGGCAGCTCAGCTGGTTTCTGCTTCTTCCAGGCAGATGGTCTGGTCTCAGACTCATCTTTGCAGCTTTTTCTCCTTTCAGCTTGTCTGAGAATCTTCTTTGCTACTTGATTTCCTTCCATCTGAGAGGGACTCTTGGCTTTTATTGCTGACTCTGGCAGGGAGGAGCCTAGTGAATCTGCTCAGTTTCAGGGACTTCCAGAGACTACTTTGAGTTGCTTACCTTCCCAATTAAGGGGCTTCCTGCAGGATGGAATATTTTAAACTCAGAAGAAACTGTCAAACAACATATACACATAAAACTTATCTCCTCTACATATCTCCTGTTGCCATGATAAAATACTCAACAAATGAAATTTAAGGGGAAAGGGTGTATTCTGGCTCCCAGTTTCAGAGTGCAGCCCATCACATCACGGCAGAGAAGACATACAAGAAGGCTTACAAGGGAATAAATTCCATTGAAGAGGTAGTTACTGAAACACTGCCATGAAAGTGATTGAGGCGTAAGTTTCTGTTAACAGTAAGTGCTGGTAGCAGCTTTAAATAAACACTATTTTATTTTATTTCATCAAACATATTTTCCCCTGTTTTCCTGTGTTCTCTGGGAAGTCTAAGTGCATGTAGAGTTGGCTGCCTGGAACATCAGCTCTGTCTTACACTCTCATCTGGTCCCCACGCCATCCCCTCCCTCTCACCCCTGCCTCTTGCCTGCATTTCAATGTCCATTTCTACTACCATACCTTGGACCTCACTCCTCTCCTTTCTACCTTGGGATCTAATCTGCCGTCAACCCCACTGTCTTAGTTTCCTTTTCCTGTTGCTATGATAAAATACCTGGATGAAAACAAGCCAAGGGAGAGGGGGCTTACTTGGCTCACAAGTCCAGGTAACAATCCATCATAGCCAGGGATGCAAGGCGGCAGGTTGGGAGTTGGAAGCAGCTAGCTCTGTCACACCCACAGTCAAGAGCACAGAATGAATGGATGCCTGCTCAGCTAGCTTTCTCCCAGAGAAACCAGCAGCCCCTGAATAGAAAGGACAGATGACAGCCAGCGGGCAGCTCACTTAATGTAATCTAGACAAGTCCTTCAGATGGGTCCAAAGGGCAACCAGGTCTAGACAAGCCCTCACCAAGATGCTCTTCCTGTATTATGCCAAGTTGACAAGATGAACCAACCAATACATCCACCCAAGGTGGTTTCCATTGTCAATATCCTTTTTAGTTCTAAAGATTTGAACTGAGTCAGTTTTTTCCTCTCCATGGCGCTTCACATTCTCATGTCGTCTTTAACTTTTATGGACACAGGGTGTCTGCACTCAGTAGCTTTTTGATGTGCTTGTTGACTAATCCCATCATCTGTGTTATTTCTGGGTCTATTTCCATTGCATTTTGTTTTTCTTATCATGCACTATGTTTTTCTGTTTCTTTGCATACCTGGGATGTTTTGCTTTGATGTCAGATCTTGTGGATGTCGTCCTTGTTGCTGAGGCAGGGGTTCTACGGCTCCACAATTGACCTTGAACTTGATGTATTGCAGAGGATGACCTTGAACTTCTGCTCCTTCCACCCTCCCCGCCCCCATCTTCCAAATTTGGGGATTAGAGGCATTGGCCACTATGTTCATTTTATACAGTGTTGGGGATAGAATCCAGGGGCTTATGAATGCTAAGCAAGCTCTATACTGAGTGACATCCCCAGCCTCCCCAGCCGTAAGCTTAGCATTTTTTTGTGTGTGTGCTCTCAATTACTTCTGTGCTTTGTTCTGTTACACTTAATTCTAAATATGGATTTAAAAAAAAATCAAAAGTGAGCAGACTCCCAGTGTACACACAAATCATCCCTGCCATCTCTTTTTCTATGGTTTATGATCTTTATAAACAGTAAAAAATAGCAGAAAAATAGTATCTTGTGGCTTGTGAAAACTAAATAAAAAATTAAATGTATATAAATACATTGATATCCACTATTTATAACATAGACAGGAGAGGAGAATGAAACACCCTGTAGCTGTGTTTGCCTGCTACAGTTGCACAGTGGAGCTACTGCAACCGTTCTACAACCATGACTACTAAATGGATGGCTGTCCACACAGTTTGTCTATTCCTGCCCTTTAGGTCACCTGTAACTACTGCTAATAAACACAACAATGTTCTTTATTCTAGGGCTTACTTTGCCCCACTCTACCAGGTGACCCATAAATGACCGAGTTTTCCCCTCAGACATAGAGGGAAAGAACTCTTCTGGGTGGAGTGAAATTCTTCTTTGGATTCCTGGGCTGCATTTCCAGTTCATCCCCAGGCCCAGCCCCGCATGCTTTCCTCCTAGGCCACGCTGATGACCCACCAGGATTCCATCAGACCCACCATGCATCTCCAGGGCTGGTCCTCTTCTAAGCACCTCTCTTTTGCTGTCCCTACCCTGGGAGTTTTGGCCGCTTGACTCAACTTGACAACACAATTCATACACTAAGTAGCCACGGAGCCCCAAAGGTTTGTGTCCTCTGTCGCTGGTGATTGAATGCCTGAAACCTGTTACTTGGATGACTGTTTTAAAGACAGGAGGCTGAGATGGGTGTGGTCGTGCATACCTTTAATCTCAGCACTCAGGAGGCAGAGGCAGGCAGATTTCTGAGTTTGAGGCCAGTCTGGTCTACAGAGTGAGTTCCAGGATAGCCGGGGCTATACAGAGAAACACTGTCTGGAAAACCAAAAGCAAATGCAAAACCAAACAAAAGATAGGAGAGGAAAAAATCTCATTGTTGGTTGTCTGTGATTGTCAGAACAAACTAAGTGCTGTATTCAATGTCTGTGTGCATGCATGCATATGTATGTGTGTGTGTGTGTGTGTGTGTGTGTATCTGCTGGGGACTGAACCCAGGGACTCATGCCAGCTACCACAGCTATACCACCGAGTCCCTGATTATTTTAAAGAAGCAATCCTTTTTTTTTTTTAAAGATCTATTTATTATTATATATAAGTACACTGTAGCTGTCTTCAGATGCATCAGAAGGGGGTGTCAGATCTCATTACGGATAGTTGTGAGCCACCACATGGTTGCCTCTTGGGACCTTTGGAAGAACAGTCAGTGCTCTTACTCGCTGAGCCATCTTGCCAGCCCCCAAAGAAGCAATCCTTGTAAATGTATCTTCACAGCAACAGAATGTAATATTAAAATATCTGTGATTTTGGTGGTTGATAAAGTGATAAGCATTGCTGAAGCCGCACTTTTTCTTTGTAGGGAAGGTGGAATTCCAGTTCCCCGTTAGCAGAGTAGAGTATTTTCCCCATACCAACACAAGTTCCAAAATCTTATCACAATCCCCTGGGGCCACCCAAGGTCCCCGCCATTGTGCTAACACCAACTTTTCCCCTATAAATATTAATAGTCCCTTATATGGTCCTTCCAGGGCTCTCACTGTTATTTTTCACAAAATAAGCTGTTTTTCTCCCCTCTAGAGGAAAAATCAACCAACCAACCAAACAAAAAGGAGTCCCAATTTCTTTAGCGTAGCACCCATATTTCATCATCCCCAGCCTTGTTTTTGCAGTTCTCTGGCCTAATCAGTATCTTTGGATTGTTTGTGAGCTGGTGACCATAAACAGCCCGCTGCCCAGATGGGGCCTCACGCAGACCCAATGGTAGATTCTCTCAGGCCTGGAGGAATGCCATTCCCAGGCCTGCAGAGCTCTTTCCTAACAGAGCTGTGCTTCAGGCTTGTGCTATTTATGACAAAAGATGACCCAGAGTTGCTTCCTTGAAAACTGTATACTAGTTTTGGTTTTCAAGCCAATTCTGGGCCTCTGGAATGTAGCTCAGGGGCCCTATTTAACTGGGCGTGGTGCCGCTCACCAGTTATCCCTGGTGGATCTAAATTCAAGGACATTCTCTGCAGCTTCCTGAAGTTCGAGGCCAGCCTGAGTTAGGAGACAATGATTCAAACAAAACAAATAGACAAACTTCTCATGTATTCTGGATTTGTTCAGGAAAATAGTCCCCACTAGTAAAGAGATCCATTTTAAAATTCTAGATACTTTGCCATCTGCTGAGAGATGAAGCTGTCCCCTGGGTCTGGGTTCTAGTTTCCTAAATGACATTAGGAACACAGAAGAGCCTGTCAGGTTGTTACTTCATTATATAAACACACACACACACACCCAATGAAACAACAAAAACATCTGGGCAGTGGTGGCACATGCCCGTTTATCCTAGCACTTGGGAGTTTGAGGCCAACTTGTCTACAGAGCAAATTCCAGGACAGTCAGGGTCACACAGAGAAACCCTGTCATGAAACAAACAAACAAGCAAACAAACAAAACCACATAAAACCAAAAGTAGGTAATCAGAATAAAAGAAGCAGGTAAGATTGCTATTTCCTTTTGAGGCAGGGTTTCATGTAGACCTGGCTGGGCCCAAACCCAATATAAAACTAGAACTGGTCTTGGACTTGTGATTCTCCTGAACCTCCTAAGTTCTGGGACCACAAGCGCACACCATCACAGACAGCTCTGCTGGCTGGAGATGGAGCCCAGGTCCTCTTCTTATGGAGGACAGTGTCCTTTCTGTCCAGTGAGCTCCATACCCAGCCCTCATGTTTACATTAATTTTAAATGAATTGATTTACACTTTTATCCCTGCTGGGGATCAAATGTAGGATGTTGAACATGCCAGGCAAGTGCATTACCACCGTGCTGCTGGAATTTGTTTTAGTGTCTGTCTGCTCCAACCCTTCAGAGGGAGGAATTTAAGTGCCATACCAGACTAGCACAAAACATGGCATAAAGTGGGCCTCGCAAATATTTACTGAGCAACAGTCAAGAAGTCAATGTACACATCTGCTTCAAATATACAATACTAGAGTCCCTGTTAGCCCGCTTTCCTTCAAAAGGCCCAAAGAATCCCAAGACCAACCCATTGTAAATATGACACAGATCCTTTGAGCTGTTTTAAAGAACGTAGGGAGGTGTCTACGGAAAATCTGAACAGTGAAGTGATGCGCTCCAGGTCCCCTGTGCATGCTAGTGGGGAAGGAATATTGAGGGTTAACACACACACACACCACCACCACCACCACCACCATCACCACCACCACCACCTGAAAGAATCTACAGTAAAAGGGGGAAGGGAGCTGGAATGTTGATGTTGGGAGCACAAGAGATCTGGAAAGCAGCTGATCTGCAGGAAGAAGACACAGATATGATATTATCCGATGGGGATTCACAAGATTAACAGAGGTGGGGCAAGATTAGAGTCAGGAGACCAAGGAAGGCAGGTGAATGTCATATGAGAGGCAAGGAAGGAGGGCCTGGATTGGTAGTCTGTACTGAAAGAGAGGAAATAGAGGACTCTCCGGTTTGTTAAATTGAAGGTTATCTCAAGGGCACAAGCCTCGGGGTGGGGCAGGGGCTGGCTGGATATTGAGGCGTGGGCACAGGAGGTTGAGGATGGTTTGTTCCAGTATGGGATTAACCAGGCAAGCCTGTGACCTTGGGCAAAGGAAAAGACCAAACCTTAGTTTAATTACTCATAAAATGGAATAATAACAACAACTATCTCTGGGGCTCCAGGGAGGATTAGGTCGGATGACAGCTTGAAGGCAGTGGCCTCATTGGTTGCTGAGACCTGCAGTTTTCTGTCCTCATTAGAGGCCAGGCTAGAGCTTGCCGTAGGAGCAGTTTCTAGCTGAATGGACCCTCTGAGGTTCTTTATGGTAAGAGGGAGATACCGTGTCTATTGATTTCCCTGGTAATACTGAAAGCTCACCAAGCTGGAAGGTTCTTCAAAGAGCTAGCAATAAAAATGTCACATCCACATAATTACCCAAATCTTAGTAATACCCCCATGATCCAGCTAAAGAGGCCACTCATGGGGCGTCATGCCATCACAGATGGGACTCCCAGGGCTGTCCTGGGGGAGATTAAATTTTCCTACCTCATCTTTGGTTAAGAACGGCTCTCCTTTAAGGGAAATTTGTGTACTGGGTTTTTGGTGCTGTCCCAAGACTGAATCCATGATGTGAGGTCATGTAGTAGGTATTACATGTTCCACTAACAGGATATACTTCACTTTCTTCCTTATGCAACAAAGGCTTCCTAAGTTGCCAGGATGGCTTTGAACTTTTGATCCTCCCGAATCAGCCTCAAAGTTGATGAGATTACAGGCGTGTACTCCATTCCAAACAGGACCCGCCCTCCTCTCCTCTTCCTCCTCTTTGAGGGAGGGTCTCCCTAGCATGTTACCCAGGTTGGTCTCAAACTTCTACTCAGTTGTCCTCCTACAGCAGCCTCTAAATGATGGTATTTCAAAAGGATGCCACCACACCCGGAAAAATGTGAAAGAAATAGGAAGAAAAAGTTCCAGGGCTTTTGAAAACTCCTGCCATCAAACTGAGAATGACAACCTGGTTGTGAATGAACCTTCTAAGAAAATAAGTCTTTAGTTGTAGCAATGCATGGAGGGAAGGAGCTTCCATCTCTATGGAGGAAGTCTACGAGTTCAAGTCCAGCCAAGGCTATGTAGTGAAACCTTATGAGAGAGAGAGAGAGAGAGAGACAGACAGAGAGAGAGACAGAGAGAGAGAGAGACAGAGAGAAGGAAGAGGAGGAGGAGGAGGAGGAGGAGGAGGAGGAGGAGGAGGAGGAGGAGGAGGAGGAGGAGGAGGAGGAGGGAGAGGGCAGGCAGAGGACAGAGACACTAGTGCAAATTCCTACATTCTACAAGTGGCAGATGCAGAACTCTTGCTTGGATATATACTATTACACCCATCCACAGAGGAATGGTGTTAAGTTAGCATTTTCCTCCAGGCTGATAAAGTATCTGCAGCAATATACCAGAATTCTCTTTGGAAAGAGCTGGGAAGATGGAATCTTGGGCAAGCCTCCTGTGCTGGCTCCTATCTGTTAAAACAAGTATTGCACAAAAGGGCCACATTCCAGGAGAACTGTGTTTGCCCTGGCTTAACCAGAATCATTTCCTCAGGAAAGCCGGATTCTGATAAAGACTATTAGGAAACTCACAATCGCTGGGCTTGCAGGAAATGGAATGTCTTTATTTATTTTGAATCCTAAGAAAGTGCATTAAACACTTGCCTCTGCCCTTCAGAGCTCGCTTTTAAATGCAAAAGTTCCTGGCCTCACCCTTGGGAAGGCCGGTACCTTTACTGGGTGCATTTTAATCAGGTTTATTTTCATAAACAGGTGCACTGATTTATTTACCAAGGTTTTCATTTTAAATGTGGCTTTGGATGTTTTTATTTATTGATCTCTTATCAGAATGCAAAATCATAGCATGTGTTATCATATTTCTTCATTTGTCTCCCCATCTTTCACCCCCCCCCCAAGTTGGCCTTCCTCTGAAAATATTTTTAGACTCTAAGCAAATATTTAAGGAAGAAAGAAGCACGAGACCCTGAGTCCAGACCTCACGTTCTGTTCAGGTCCCCACTCAGCCCCTTCTGAGCTATCCCCTTTTTTTGTTTTCATTATTTTTTTTTTTTTGAGACAGGGTTTCTCTGTGTAGCCCTGGCTGTCATGGATCTCACTCTGTAGAAGAGGCTGGCTTTGAACTAATAGAGACTCACTCTTACCTCTGTCTCCTGAGTGCCGGAATTAAAGGCCCGTGTCACCACCACCTCTGCCCGGCTCTGAGTGGACACTCTTTGACAGTGACTTTGCACCTTGGTGCTGGAAAGTGGGAGCAGTGACCACTCATTAGGCTGAGGATTATGGGAGTTGATATATACATAAAGGATTAGGGCCTGGTACAGTCAGTACTCAATAAATGTCAGCCATTGTTCATTATTCCTTGTTCCCTGCTACAGTGAGTGCTTCCCTTGGCTCAAATAAGCAATCTAGTTGATAAAAAGGTTTCTTCAAGCCAGGCAGTGGTGGCGCATGCCTTTAATCCCAGCACTTGAGAGGCAGAGGTAGGTGGATTTCTGAGTTCGAGGCCAGCCTGGTCTACAGAGTGAATTTCAGGACAGCCAGGGCTACACAGAAAAACCCTGTCTTGAAAAACCAAAAAGTCTAATTAAAAAAAAAAAAGTTTCCTCAAGGAGTCAGCAGATTAGCATTCTTTACAGAATCATAATGGAAGAGTCTGAATTTAAGAGTCTTGCAGCCGGGCAGTGGTGGCTCACGCCTTTAATCCCAGCACTTGGGAGGCAGAGGCAGGTGGATTTCTGAGTTCGAGGCCAGCCTGGTCTACAAAGTGAGTTCCAGGACAGCCCAGGCTATACAGAGAAACCCTGTCTCAAAAAACCAAAAAAAAAAAAAAAAAAAAAAAAAAAGAGTCTTGCGAGGCAGCCCAGACTGGTCTCCAGCTGTGAATCTTCCTGTATACTGGGATCACTGGTGTGTATCCCCAGCCCAGCTCTCTGCAGGACAGTCAAGTACAGGTCTTTGCTGGTCACTGTTTACTGACAGGGCTGGGACAGTATCTCCTTTACAAATTATTTTTAAATAAAATATAATTATACCATTTCCTCTCCTCCCTCTAATTCTTCCCATGTATCCTCACTTTATCCTCTCTCAAACTCAAGACTCCTATTTTTGTTACGTACAGATTCATGTATGTGTGTACATATCCCTAAGTATATAAATACAGCTTGCTCAGTTCATGTAGCGTTACTTGGATGCATAGGATAGCAGTTGGTGTTAGATACCCAGCTGGGGACTGCTTCCCAGGGAAGACTACTTCTTGTACTCTTATTCCTCCTTATTAAGTAGTTTTTGTCTAGTGCAGAGGCCCTGTGAGCTTCCCATCTTCCATGTTAACAATTCTGTTACTGTCAAGCTTGTTCAGGTCTTGTTTAGGCAGCCATCTTGGTGAGACTTCATGGGCGTAGCTTCTCTGACATTTCTAGGAAATGCAATCACAGCAAATGGGTGAGATCTGGCTTTTAGAGTCCCTCTGCTCCTTCTCTACCTAAAAATATACGTAAGTCTTTGTAGACATATACATATTTAGTTTAAATGAAAAATTTCCATCTGGGCTAACAAAGCTCCCCACAAGAGCCAAAAACTATGTAACAAAATCCCAACACCAGGCATGAGAAAGCTTGTTGGTCAGGATTTCTCAAGACTCCGAGAACCTTATAGGCTATTGCTATTGCCCTTGGTTGTTCTCAGAAGTTGAAGGTTAAGTCCCTGTTGATGAAGACACCATGTGCTGTGGACACAGGACCCAGAGGATGAAGTCATGTGCGGGAGTGTGTAGCAGTTTGCTGAGCCGAGTGCTTAGAATGTGGTGGCTTTCCGGGATACCCGAGGCCTCCTGAGGATGCGACCACACTTAAATTATAGATGGGCATTCCTTACAGTTGCCCCAGGGAGCATGTTCCTGGGGACACTCTACACCATTCAGAAAGCCAGGACAAACGACAGCATCTCCATACCCAGCCCTGTCCATCCCGCCAGGTGAACAGGGGCATCTGCTGGCTGCGCTGTATCATCAGACGCTGCGCCCTTTGCTTCCCTTACAGAAATGGCTGCCCAGCTGGGAGGGGTCTCTGGTTTTCATCTTAATCATCAGCCAAAGACACTTTTCAGTTGAAACATTAAAAAAGCTATCTAGAGGTATGAGAGAGAGAGAGAGAGAGAGAGAGAGAGAGAGAGAGAGAGAGAGAGAGATATTGATTTTTTTTTTTTTTTTGCACCTGGGAATCCTTTACATATTGGGAGATTGGGAGAGATACAGCAGACAGGACCATGCTGAGCTGAGGATTATCAAAGTTTTATTTAAAATTTCAGAGCACTTGAAAATAAAGAATATAATGTACTTGTGTTTTTACTGTGTAACTTAAAAAATGCTTTCAATTACAATTAGCCTTCAAGGGTTACCGCAAACAGCGCTGCTTGGCCAGGCCTATCGCTGGCATCCCTCACTCTCTGGTGGCTGGCGGGGAGGTAGGCTGCTGACATCCCTGTGGGCAGGTGGCTTGCTCCTATTCGGAGTGGCGTTTTTTCTTCTTGTTGTGGCTCTCGATTGCCCTTCTCAGGGCTTCATCCGGAATGAGATCTGACATTCTCATGTCTGTGTGGCTACAGCCAATTTTGGGGCAACTGTGAGGAAGGAAAAATACCCATGAGCCCATGCCACCGTCATGCCTTAGGCATTAACCTCTCTCTCTCACAGCCGGGCACTGGAATCACAACACGTTACAAAAACAACCCAAAACAGTAACAACAAAAACAACCACAATAACAACAAAAAACAAAAAAACCCAAGAACAAAACCCAAACCCTCAAACCCAGAGTCATGCACACATACACGTTTTTTTTCCACCGAGGGCAGCTTGGTTTGGGGCTGGGGAAGCAAGCAATGTAGGAGCGGCACCTACACTAGGGCCGTGCTTTCTAACACGGGAGGCAGGCAGTCACCAAGTACCAAATACCATGCCACAATAGCAGTGAAGCAATGCAGGACAGAGGGAACATGGGGTGGGGGAGCAGGGAGGGGAGGGGAGCCAGGCTTGCATGTGGTCTAGGCTGCCCAGAAGGCTTGGCCAGGTGCTCTGCAGTGAGAGCGAATGAGGTGAAAGGAGGGGCAAGGGGACCTCTAGGTGATTTTGAGTCATGGTCTCGTGTGGCCCAGGTTGACTTTGAACTCACTATGTAGCTGGAGATGAACTTCCTGTTGATCTCATTTCCCCAATTCTGCGATTACAGGCACGCACCACCAACACCTGATTTTATGCTGTGCTGGGGCGGGTGTGTGTGTGTCAAACCCTGGGCCTCATACATGATAGGCTAAAGCTATCAACTAAGTTACTTCCTCAGCCTGGGGTATCATTTTAAATATGAAAACACACCCTCCCCCAAGATTTTAGATCGGTGTGGGATAAAATTTAGTTCCATTTAAAAAACTTGCTCTAGCTACTTAGAGAGGACAAAAGGCTAGAGGGCAAAGGGCAAGGTGGAGGAAATAGTGGGGGTCCCACATCAGTACAGGAAGGGCGAGGCAGTTTGGTTGAGTGTGTGGCAGAGACAGGCTCCAACACACACCAGGCCATAGGACCTGCAGACCCTCGGATGGAAGGCAAGTAAACAAAGGAGAGGGCAGAGCCAAGCAGTGGACAACTTCGATGGGAAGGGAACACAGGCCAGGCATGGGGGCAGGAGTCCTGCCTGAACTCCATCCCTCTGAATGCCATGAAACCTCTCAATGGAGAGAGTGAGAGGGACACTGGGCTCTGGCCAGAAGCCCGAGGTGAGGGAATTAAGAATGTGACTCACCAGAAAAGGGCGGAACTCAAGGCCTTGCTCAGTTAGCCATCTCAGTTGAGGGAGTGTTTGGACTGAATCACCTGATTTCTTTTTACAGTGAACAAGGTTTGGGCAGGGCTAAGTGCCCAGTGTTTGGAGTCAAGCTCACGCAGGTCCTGAATTCCCTCAAACACGCGATTGGTGGTCAAGATAACCTTTCTGGGGCAGGGTCCCCACTCCACAGGGTAACGGGCCTCACAGTGCTCCATGGTGTCCTTCCACTTTCCCATCTCCTAGGCTGGCCACTCACCTCCTGGGAAGTTTTAAGTTATCTGGTCTGTCTGCCTGTCCTTCCACAGAACTGTGCACACACACACCACTCATGCATTCCCGGTGCTTCTGTGTGATCAGCTCTGGGCTAGGTTCTAATCACATAGCCTTAAGTATAAACACGGCTCTGATCCACACAGGGCTCAGCCCCATGAACTGAGACAGCTCTTCTAGAGGCACAGGAAACGCAGAGTAAAAGGTAAAAGGCCAAGGGAAGGGAACCTGACCTGGGAGTTACAATGCAGGGATGAGGCAGGAAAGAGGAGGTGTTTCCTGGCCTTGATCCTGGGGTCAAGGAGTGTTGGCAGGACATGGGCTGTCCCTGGACAGTGTGCAGCCCATTTGCAGGGACAGTAAGCTTGAGAACAGGAATTCATTTTGAAATGCTAAATGTGTCCTGTACAGTCAGGCATAGGAGCGCTCTTTCTTCTCTCCTCCCTCCCTTCCTCCTTTCCTTCCTTCCTTTTGCCTGGAATCTGGCTGCGTAGCCCCCCACCTGCTCACCCCAGCTCGACCGATGTACTTTGGAATTCCTAAGTATGAGATGGTGATGGAGACATCCACACATTCCAGACTTTAGAAACGGAGACTGTCATCCCCTAGGCTTCCCAGACATGGACGTGCACAACAGGGGGCTTCTGGAGTGAACCTCCCTGAGAGGCGAGCCCCGAGCCCCGTCCCTGACGACCAGACCTTGGGTGCAGTGGACTCCTGAGAACAGCGTCTACCTCCTTCTGCCAGACAGTGAATAAGCAGTGGAGAGGGAAGTGGAGAGTGAGGGGGGAGGACTTCCTGATGACATCAGTGGCTTTAGTCAGTAAATGAGGGCATTCTGAGAATGGCTGACGGAATTAACCACACCACTGAGCTGCAGAGGAGGCGCCCACACTCATGTTGATGGGATGGGATGGAGCCTGGTGATGTCTGTGTCATGCAGAGACAGGCTCTGGGAACAGGGATATAAATCAAGTATCCGAGGGGAGCGAGGTGACCCGACAACAAAGATACAAACTGGAAAATGGAAGAGCCAAGACAAGTGTATATGCCTACAATCCCAGCACCCGAGGCTGAGGCAAGACTGAGCTACACAGAAAGTTCTAGGCTAGGCTAGGCTATATAGTGAGACATCTCCAAAAGAGCGGCAAAGGCCTAGCAGTCGGCTCCCCTAGTGCTGACACTGTCCAGGTGACGGCACAAGGCTTTTCCTGCAAACAGATGAACGTGGAGTTCTTGTCTGTCTGCAGGCATCCTGGCACAGTGAAAATCAAGGCCACTGAATGCCACGGGCAAAGGATTGTGCTCCAGGTCTCATCACGCAGCACTTGCTGTTCTAGACCACAGTTAACCAGTCCTGTCTCCTCACACAAGGCGGCTCAACCAGAGACATGGTGAGAACAACACTGAAGAGCATGCGAGAACCTTTGAGAGACTTCCTGGAGGAGAGGCAGGACAGGAACCAGGGCACAGCCTTGTTTCCCACCCCACCCCACCCCACAGAAACGAACAAGTTTTTAAACTAAAAAGGGTAAGAAAAGGCCATGATGCCACGGGCTTGAATCAGGGCATTCCTGCTCCGAGAAACAACACTACCCAAGCGTTAGGCCATAATCCCCAGGACATCCTGGTGAGCAAGTCAGGTGTGGCAACACCTTCAACATCATCAACTCATCCCCAGGAAGGGCTCAGACTCACAGACCTGGAAGGAGAGGCTGGTCCTGTGCCTGGGTCAGCCACAGGGCAGAGCATTCCTTATTGCGAGTCTATGCTAAGGAGAGGTCTCAGGGTGCAGAGGGTCCCAGGGGCATCGGGGATTCGGGGCCTCAGCCTCAGCTCAGGATCACACAATGCTGAGTATGGAGAGATGCAGATTTGGGTCCTAAGAATATCAAGGTTTGGCCCATAAGCTCTAGGAAGCAGCTGTATAGACAGATACCTCTGGCATTAGAGCTGGGTAGATTCCTGACATAGTTACACTCAGAGAGTAACTGTGTCCCATCGCCTCCAAGTCCAGGGTGATGTGTCACAAAACAGTGAGGTACACATGATGACTGTTTGCCATAAGGGCCCCACAGCTGTGAGTTCACACTGTACACCAGCAAACTTCCTGTCAGGCCTGTGCTTCTGCCCGCCTGTGTGCAGCTGTGCACATGTGTATATGCTGTGGGAGTCAGAGGTCATCCCTGTCGTTCTCCTCAGGGTCCACTGTACTAGTTATTTATTTCTGACAGACTCTTTCACTGGCCTAATTCTTGCTAAACAGCCACTAGTCTGGCTGGCCTCACTGACCTCAGGGGCCTGCCTGCCTTTCATCTCCCTCCCTCTCCCAGTGCCGGGATACAAGTGAGCTATCACACTTGGCACTTTGATGTGAATTCTGGGGATGAGCTGAACCCTCACTGAGCTGAGCTATCTCCCGGTCTTCTTCACAGCCAAGAAATGGGACAGTACAGATCTGGAAGGAATCCCCTGTAGGCTCTAGGGTCACTGGAATTTTGAGTTGATGTCATTTTTACTTTAGAGATAAAGAACCCGGCTGAGAGGCTCAGTTATTTGTTGGTAAGTGATTCTGCTTTGACATCACACATTTCTCTTCACTTCATCTGATGAGCTTAGAATTCCCTAAAGATTCAGAAAACCAAAACAATTGGTGGGGGTCACAGTCAGCCACAGTTCATTAACATGAAAACGAGCAGGCAGCTTTATTTGAGAGATAATAGCTTACGACCTCCCTCGGTTTTAGGAAATGACTCTAACAGTATACTAGGGTGAAAAGCCCCACAAGCCCACTCCACTTGGGTCCAGTGGACAGGCCGCCAGGGTCTGAAGCATGCTGGGAAGTTCAGATGGTACCCAGTAAGTAACACAGTGTGCCTGGGACTCCAGTAACCTAACATAATTGGAACAGGAGAGAGACACCGTTCTCTAACAGGATGTGTCACACACATTTTTTAAACAGTGCTTCATGGGAAATGACACCACTTCATGCTGAATCAGAAACCTACAGAGTAAGCTGTGAGCAGAACCGAGTGAGTTCTAATCGGTTTCCAGGTTGGCCTTGCGTTTGACACTGGCTCTGTGACTGCAGCGCCTCTCGTCTTGGGTGTGGTTTAGGCTGCTTCCCACAGGTCTTGTACTTGAGTGCAGTAACTGCTGAACAAGAAGCTGCTTGGAGCTGACAGCAAGGGGCTCTGAGTCAGGTGCCGAGGCTTTATGGTGAGTGAAGAGAGCTTATGCCAGGCCAAGGCTCTGTCCTGCTGGCCTCTGCAGAACTGTGCCTCAGCGACAGCTGCCCAGCTCTATCCTCATAGCCACACAATTCTCATGGCTGGCTCAGTCACCTTCTAAGGGCACAGCCTGCACCTTGGCTGTTTTCAAGGGGCTCTATGGCTATGATCTCAGACTCTCAGAACCCCTGCTGGCCACTCTCCTCTCTTCCACCTCTCCCTGACCAAGCAGCTAGCAACTGCTTCTAGACACTCAAAAGAATTAGCAGTCATATTCCCCTCTAGCTCCTCCCCCATTTTCAATCAGCTACCACATTCTGTCGGGCGCATACACACCTCACTTCCACGTGCCTGCTCACTCTCTGTGACAGAATGCACTGTGGGCGCACCACCCTGGCACTGCCACAGCCTTTAGCACCTGCCCCCTGCACTGCTTCGGTAGTAACTTCCTCAGCTCCAGATTGGCTCCTCCTAATCCCCTTTCTCTACAAGGTCTTCTGTGCCTATGGGCAGAGCTGGTAGATGCTGGTGACGATGCTGTCGAAAGCTTGACAAGGATGCAGGACTCATGGTTACTGAGTCTTACTGCATGTGTGCCTGCTCCTTTAGAACATATCTTATTCAAGTTTCAGATGTACCAGTGAGAAAACTATCACCATCAGTTTACAGAGCAGGAAAGTGATGAAACGGACATTCACTGCCTCTGTGGTGGGTCTCTGCCTATTTACTGTTCTACCATCTACGGTGTCATTTTACTTTCCTGCCACAAACAGTAACTAGCCAACACCAGACCTACTGCCCTCTACGGGAAAGCTGGTCTGATGGGGGTGGGGTGGGGGATAGAGGAGTGGGAGGGAGGCTCTAGGAGTCAGTTTCTGATGAGTGTGGAGGGGCACGCCTTTACTCCAAGCAGGGGCAGGTGAATCTCTGTGAATTTAAGGCCAGCCTGGACTACACAGTGAGTTCTAGATAGCCAGGGTCACACAGGGAGACTGTCTCAAAAACAAATTAACTAAAATACCCAGTTAAAAACTATTTTGTTATTTTTTTTATTTGTCTGAGTTTTTTCTTGCCTGCACTTATGCCTGTTGTGTTATCTACACGGTGGGATGGCAGCCAGAAGAGGGTGCTGGATCCCCTAGGACTGGCATTTAAGATGGGTGCTGAGAACTGACCTTGGGTCCTCTGGAGAGCAGCAAAGTCTCTCTACTGCCCACACGCGCCCACGGTGCACCCCAGACTTCACTGCAGCCTTCCCTCTCCACACACACTGTGTGTGCCTGCCCTGGGACTGCTGTCACACCGCACAGTGCCAGGGAAACGCCTCCACTCAGACCTGAGACAACTGGGCGTTACAAATGCCTGTGCACGTGTTTCCTGCTCTCGTGGAAACATGATGGGAGAAAAGACAGTATTTTCCTCCTATCATCCCATAGGTTGTAGCAAATCATTGTATCTTTGTCTTGTAATATAATAGAATGTTTGATTTTAGAAAAGTCAGTGAGTTACTGACTTTAGGTTTCATAAGAAAAAATTGTAAAATGAATTTTAGCTTGGGGTTAGGATAAAATTCCCAACAGTTTCTAACATGGCTGTAAAGATCGTTCTGCCCTTTTGGTACTATGCATTTATGGTGTTCTTGGCATTGACAATTAGAAAATCAAAAGCTTCAATCAACTCGGAAGGTACTTTATCTATCTGCAGTATCAAATATTCAGCTGATATTTAATTCTTTATATAAAATTAAGCATATCAGGTTGGTGAGATGGCTCAGTGGGTAAGAGCCTTCCAAAGAGCATCCTTTGGACCGCTCGGCCAAAGGTCTTGAGTTCATATCCCAGCAACCACGTGGTGGCTCACAACCACCCGTAATGAGATCTAACGCCGTCTTCTGGTGTGTCTAAAGTCAGCTACAGTGTACTTATTTACAATAACAAGCAACATTTTTTTAAAAAATTAAGCATATCCACTCATTAGTATGTAAATTTGCTTTCATCTTTAATAAATAGTAAAATATAAACATTGAAGAACTGTCTTTGAATAAATTTGTTTATAATTTAGTATTAGTAAATGCTTAATTTATATATCTATTTTATATAGCTATATGCTTGGGGCTGTATATAAAATGTCTTAGGTGAGGGAGCTGGGGGAGGGCACAGTGGATAAAGCATCTTACTGCAAATGAGGCCTGGAGTCAGATTCCTGGAGCCCTCGGCGCCCCAGCTCTAATGCCAGACTCAGAAGGTAGAGGCCAGGATGTCTGGGGGGAGGGGGGACACTCTGCCTAGTAAGACCAGCATATCTGCGTACCTGCAAGCTTGGGCTTTGCAAGACCTTACTTCTAATCAAGGGAGATCCTGACGTCAACACTGGGTCTCTACATGTATGAACACACAATGTGTATGCATACCATACCACCTTCACATGTGCACCCATACATATGAACACACATATACACACATGCAAACACATCACATACACATAGAAAGAAGAAAAGGGGGATTTGACCTAGTAAAAAGAGATTACAATGGAAAACTTCAAGAGGCCTGGCTCCTAAAGCCCCTTCACCATTCCCCGGTATGTTCCTTTATTTCTTAAGGCCTGGTAACAATGTCATCTTTGTAAAGCTTTCCTCCTCTCAGACTTAATGGTTATTATTAGTCTATGAACATTTTCAGGTATCTGCCCCCCAGGTTATGGAAACATGACAGGGAGAGAAGAGAACGTTTCCTTAGATGTCAAGTACCACTTAAATGCTTGTAAGTATTGTGTGTAGTTCCAAATGGACAATGGGCATTAGGAAGTCAGAGCTGTACGTGAGAAAAGCCATCTAAGTGTGGGAACACCCTGCACCGACCCGGGGCTGCTGGTAGGAAACTGAAACATGCTTTGTATTAGTCCCTGCCCTTTCCAGCCCCAACTTCAGGAGAGTATCACACACTGTCAGAAAGAGGAGCTGCCAAGGACAGCAAACTAGCAAGCACTCTTAGGAATTATGTTGACCCTTTCTGGTTTGTCAGAGAAGGAACACAGGTTAAAAATTAGTAGAGAAGGAAGGCTTGGAAGTCCAGAAACAAAACGATGCTTGTTGGTAAAATGTCAAGGTCATTAGGGAAATACAGGATTTGGATTCTAAGGCAGAAATGCAAAACATAGAAATGAACTAATGGTTTTTATATTTGTAGCCTAATGGCTGCAAACCCATTTGTCTTCTAGAGTAAATACTGAAAATTACTTGACTGAATGGCCAAGGAGCTATCTCTCTCTAGTCCTCAGTTGCTAGCTCTCAGTCCACACCCACATGGGGAGAGGAGGGGAATTCCAGCTCTCGGTCTGGGTGATGCAGAAGAAGCAAAGCACACATCACAGGGGCTGCTATCAGAGCCTGAGAACGGTCACACCTGCCATTCCATTCCTGCGATAAGAGCTCAGGAGATGCCAAACCCAGTCAGCTTCAGTGTGGCCCACTGAGGACTCTCGTCACAGGCACAGAGCCATGGTCCTGGGGTTGGGAGGTAGGGAGAGAAGGGACGGAAGATTCGGAGTTAAAAAAATTCTCATTGGTGAGTTAGCCATGGATTAATTGAAACTGTTCGGGGAGTTATTTACATGATCAAATGAAAGCATTTCTTTGGTAATGCAGTCTTCCTCACCAAGACCACTGGATATGAATTCTTGTCTTGAATGTTTATTTTAAAACCAAAGCACTATTGCAGAAAGCAAAGAATAAGGTAAATTTCCTCTGGGTTAAGTAGACACTGAAAAAGGGGAGTATCTCAGATTATAGTTTTGTTGATCCTCAGCTACTCTGGTTTGTTGGTGTGTCGTGTGTGTGTGTGCGTGTGTATGTGCGTTGAGTGTGCAACAGAGAGAGAAAGAGAGAGAGAGAGAGAGAGAGAGAGAGAGAGAGAGAGAGAGAGAGAGAGAAAGAGAGAGAGAGAGAGAGAGAGTGTCTCATATAACCAGGCTGTCCTCAAACTCTCAGTGTGGCTGAGGACGGCCTCCTCTCTCACATCCTCCTGTCTGCCTCACTGATCGGGTGCCAGGCGCATGTGTCCAGGCCTGATTTGTGTGATTGTTTGAACTGAAAGCAAGACTTCCTGTGCACCAGGTAAGCGCTCTACAAACTGAGCTAGCACCCAGCTAGCTAACTTGTAAGCATCACCTAGAGTTCTCTAGAGTTCTGTAATCCAATACTCCAGTCCCACCCGCTCTTCCTTCTGTGCGGATGGTGTAGCTGGAGCGCCTTTAGTGTCTTCTGCACACCGTCCTTCCCGGATAGCAAGTTTCCTGTTGACAGTCTGGGCAGAGCCATAACTAGGGGGAGTATGGGCAGCTTTTTCTGGCATGTACTGAGGACCACCAGGGTGCCCTGCTCCCCCACCAGCACCCACTTACCAGGCCTTCTTCTTCCTCTTATGCTTGGATTCAATCATGCGAACAATGGCTTCCTCTTCGTATGTATGGCCACACATTTTATTTTTCACTGGCTTCTTCATTTCCAGCTATGATTAAGGAGACATTAGGTGTTCAGGAATAATGACCACCCACTTCCTAGTACCCCCAGAGGCTAAATTCTCATCTTCATGGCTTCTAGTATCAGCTTGCAATCATGAAATTCAGGGCTATAGGGGCTGTAACTTTACTTGGTCTCTGGGCTCTAACTTTTCCCCAGGTCCTAAAGTATATGGTTAAATGAAAGTGCTAGCCACAAACCTCCCAAGTTTGATCTCATCACTTTTGCTTCCTCCCTCCCATGGGACATCAGAAAGCAAACAGGAACCCTTCTGCTCCCGTGAAACCAACCTAACTCCATTTTCTTTGAGGGGAAAGATGAAGCCATACCTGTGTTATGGGGCAGATGAAATTGGTTTGGCTCTGGGTCACAATCATATCTTCGTCAACTCCTTCTGTCAGATCATTCTCTCTGTCTGCATGAATACCATCTGCAGGGAGAAAGGGGGCTAGTGAGCTTCCTTGGCTCAGCAGCGTGGCAGGCAGGGCGAGGAAGGAAGGGCAGGAAGTTCCTCAGGACCTATTTGACCTCAGTCCCTGCACTAGGCACTTGGATGGCTGGAGGTCAACTCTTCTGTTTTTAACAGAGTCCCAAGGGGTCCCCAGTTCTGCCCACAAGGACCAGGTCAGTAAAATAAGACTTTACAAAGTTCAGATAATGAATCTGTAAGGGGATACAGCTTGGTAACAGATGACCTGGTTAGAGGACCTGGACTCTCCTGTGTTCAGTCACAGGCTTTGGGCTAGCAAGGTGCCTTGCTTCAGAGCTTTGATACCAAGACAAATGGAGAAAACAAGCAAACAAGCAAACAAACAAACAAACAAAGCAACATGGCTCCTGCCTCAAGAAACAAACTGTAGACAGGACCTTCCTGTAGACCCTTCAGAAACACTTTGGGGTGCATGATTTGAACTTCAATGAGGTCTTAGGTATTACTGAGGACTCCAGGAGCTGTTTAAAGAGATGGGTTGTATGTATCAGTATTTACCACAGTAGATATTAAGACTGAAGAATTAAAAAAAAACATACTTATTGCTGTATTTAAAGATAATAGCAACACTCCCATTGCATGTCAATATAAATAACATTTATTTATTTATTTTAATGTACACTGGCATTTTGTCTGTATGTACGTTAGTGTGAGGGTGTCAAAAGCCCTGGAACAGGAGTTACAGATAGTTGTGAGCTGCCATGTGGTTGCTGGGAGTTTAACCCAGGTCCTCTGAAAGAGCAGCCAGTGCTCTTAACCACTGAGTCACCTCCCGCTACAATTTTTTTTTTTTTTTTTTTTTTTTTTAATAAAGACAGGATTTCTCTGTGTAACAGCCTTGGCTGTCCTGGAACTCACTTTGTAGACCAGGCTAGCACTGAACTCACAAAGATCCCTCTACCTCTGCTCCTAAGTGCTAAAATTAAAGGTGTGAGCCACCATACCCAGTTCATATAAATAAAAAATTTAAAATTTAAAAGTAATTATATTTCCCAGGACAAACCAGAGAATGGCATCATGTTTTTGGATTTGTAAATATCTTAAATGTTTGGTTTCATAGAAGGCAGCTTCTAGAGACAGCTAGATTTCAGTATCTTTCTGGCATCTAACCCCGTGAAATACCATGTTGGGGAATCTCAAGGACGTGAAAAAGCATGCCATCACATTGCTGCTCTGAAGAGAGCTGACCCAGGGGGGCGGGGGGGGGGCACCTCAGCTCCTAGCCTGCACTGAGAATGATGCACAGTGAGTGTGAGGTTGTGAACACAGAGCCATCTGCTTCCCCTCACTGTGTTACACCTGTCCTTTAGTGAGGAAAACAGGGGACAGGTGAGCTCCTTTCTGAAGACAGGCTACAGGCCGAGTCTCCCTAAGCTGCAAGTCTGAAATCTGTAATACACCAAACCTTACAACATTTTGCATACCGACATGACACCAGACACGGACAATGACACTGTGAGACTTTGCTTCATGGATTAAAATACTATATGACATCAGAGTCTGTTTTAGCTTAGGTGGTTATTTTCTGGTGAGGACATTCATCTATTTAAAATACTGTATAAAGTTGTTGTCTTCAGGCTTTGTGTAGAAACTGTATGGGATATAGTTAAACTTTCTGCTTGGCTTGTATCCTAGCCTCAGGTTATCTCACTATGTATATGCAAATGTTTAAAAATCCCAAACCACAAACACTGTGGTCCCAAGTATCTCAGGTAAGTCATCTTTAGTCTATACTTGTCAACTGTCTGTCAATGGCTTATTCTTTCCTCCTTTTCTCTGTCTTTTTTCTTTTTCCTCTTCCTTCTTTCATGCTGGTAGAATAATATAGACCTAAAACTGCTTTCTTGTCAAGGTGTGGGAAACAAGCCCTTGACAGTCAGAAACTCCAGCAGGGTCAGAGGGGTTTGTAAACTTGTGTGTTACACAACTACTTTGGGCCTCCCTTTAGGGCAGGTGGAGTGTCTGTCTGTTTGTCTGAATGTCTGTCTATCTGTCCTACTAAGGCAGGACAAGGGCATGGAATTTTTGTTCACGGCCATTTGGTTGGAGGCCAGAGATTCTTCCCCAACTGCTCTTTTAGAGGGGCCCCCTTTCTTTATTGGACCCCTTTACTTGTATGGTAATTTCAAGTCCCTAAGCCGACACTCACTCCATGAAGGGAGGATAAAGATGCTGGACTCCCAAGCAGAACTCTGGAAAGCATACACAGCAGGGTAGTGTCTGTGATCTTAGCCCTTTCCAAGGGTGTAGAGAAGCATCAGAGATGCTGGACACCATCAACAGATGTGCATCTCTGTCTCAGAACTGGAACTCTTTCTGAGCGTCAACACAATGACTTCAAAGTTTCTGATTTCAGATGGAGTAGGGATGCCCGGCTGTACTTGTCTGTCCACGTGCTCCCAAATCCCAAACCAGTGGTGCTTCTTCTGGTCTAAGGCACTACAGACCAGCAGCGGGTAATCCTTTATTCTAAGCAAGTCAGCTGTCAACTTAAAAATCAACTCATGTCAAAGGCCTGCAAATAATATTATTTGCTTATCCTTAGTAACCGTTTATTTAGTAATTAACAATATTTCATTTGGAATCGATACACAGGCTGGATCTATTATTTAATGTAATAAATTATGCAAAGATTACTGCTTAGACACTAACAGCCAGTGACAAATCAGTTATTTTCAGCCATTCTATTTTCAAAGCAAAATTGCAGAAAGTTCAAAACACCTGTCAGCAATAAAATGGTGTTTAGCATGTAACAGTCTGTACATGTTTGGTACATGTTTGTTTAGTATGATACTGGGGTGGGCCTTCTGCTCACACTGCTCACACCTACGAAGGTCTGCATGTTTTCTGAGCCCTGGGCTTGGTGTTCACTGTATGAGAGACTCCTTTATCAAGTACTGACTCAGGAAAGTGGGCAGGTAATGTAGAAAGGTACAGGGGCGGCAGGGAGCCCCGCTGCCTCTGGGACCCACGCTGCCTATGGGACCCTCTTTGCAAAGCCTCCTCCTGTGGGCTGGTGACTCCTCTGCCTGATTTCGTGTCTGATAGTCAAAATAAAGTAGCTCCTTGTGAATTTCTTACAGAGTTTATTCTGAACCAATGGCAGATTTCTGACTATAAATATTACAGTGTGGAATTCACCGGAAAATCTGTTAGACGTATTAACAGAGTTCAGCCCACGTGAAAGACTGTGGGTTTGTTGGTCTTTTTCTATTTTTAAATTTCAAAAGGTGGAGGAAGCAAGAAAGCATAACTCAGATGCAATGCCAACCGCTAGGGAGGCCGAGCAGGGAACTAAGAGATGGCAGAGATCACGAACAGGGAGGTAACGAGAGAGAAGGGTGAATGCCAGCCGTGAGTAATAGCCCACAGACCGAGAGAGTCTAAAAGAGGAAAGATTGCAATAGCGACACTTCTCTAAAGAGAGCATTTCCTCACCCTTCACCTGTATTTATAGAAAGTGACATTAATGCTGGGATTCTACAAGGTGCTCACAAAAGGTCGCATCTGGCAATAAATATCACTTCTGGTGGTTTACCTGGTCTCCAGGACAGAACTGCATGGTACGTGTGGTAAAAGGCAGGCGGGAGAGAAAGGCACAGATCTGCCAGAACCACAGACATTTGGAGAGTGGGGTTAGCTGCCAACCAAAGTCTTACTTATCCCAGAACATCAAGAGCCAGACAAAGCATAGCTTGTGCTTAAAACTGTCCAGGGTGCATGTCATTCTACGTTCTCCCGATGCATCCTCTGAGCACTGTGAACAGTGTGCTGCTTCTAGAGTGTTCCATTGCCAGGTGTCTCATTAATACTAATAATAGCTCACTTACTGAAGACTGCTCCAGTGACTTGATATTATTTCATTTAATACTCACATAATACCCACGATGGACTATATTGTTATGTCTAGTATATAGACAAGAATAAGTCTTTAAGTCCCATGATATTTCAAAGGCAACTGTAGAAACTAGACCTTTAATAAAGGAGCAGCTGGATTAAGCCAATGTAATCTTTATTAAAGAATCACAAAATAGTCCTGATTTTGCATATATAAGCAAGCAAATGAGATGTCATGTTTCCCACACTCCTGGGTTCTGCATATATGAATTAAATCAGGCATAGAGATGAAGAATGTTTAGAGAAGCAACTGTGCCTGTCCTGAACATGCACAGAACTTTTCTTCTTGTTACTGATCCCTAAGTAGTGCAGTGCCTCTGAGTATAGCATTTACACCAAATTGGGTATGGTGAGTAAACCCAGAGATGACTTAAAGACTCTAAGAGGGAGTGTGTTCTATGCAAACACTTGCCATTGTGTCTATGGTACTTGAACATTTGTGAAATTTGATATCTCAGGCATCCCAGAGATAACCCCTCACAGATACTGAAGGATGGCTGGATGTCGTTAGAAGCATATGTTAGCTGTTAACGTCTAACCAATGGGCAGGCCTCAGAACCCCAACCCTGCATCTAGATGCCTGGGTTCAGGAAGCAAGCACTGTGTGTGTGGAGGAAGAAAGCCTGCCAAAAACTAAGATTACAGTGGAGGGATGTACAGGGTAGGAGTCAGGTAATCAAATTTGGTTGCTTAATTGATGTCCCCCCACCCTCATCTCTAAGACAGGATCTTATGTCCTGGAGGATGATCTCAAATTTACTATGTAGCTAAGGATGACCCCGAACTTTTTGACTTATTGCCTCTACCTTCTGAGTGAAAGGATTACAGTTATGAATGAAACATGCCTAGTGTATGTGGTACTGGGCTTTCTGCAAGGTAGGCAAGCTAGATCCCTAAACCTTGAATTTTCTCATATATTATTATTATTATTATTATTATTATTAATGTGTGAGTGCATGCCACATGTGTATGTGTGTTCTAAGAGGCGAGAAGAGGACATTAGTTGGAACTGGAGTTATAGGTAGTTGTAAGTCTGCCAAGCTCAGGTCGTCTGGAAAACCAAGAAAAGCTTTGAACCAATGAGCCACCTTCCCAGCGCTTGGGGGTGGGGGATGCATACACATCTCCCTCCTTCCTTGATGCCACAGAATGAGCACCAGAGGAAGCAGGAATGATGCAAGTGTTTGAAGGAGGATTTTCAAAGTTAAATACTTGTGACACACACAATTGAGGACATGACAGGGTGGGCACTGCATAGACCAAGATGTCAGTTTCCACTGTCAAAGCTGAGGCCTTTGGTCTGTCTCACACTTTCCTACCATCTAATTGCTCAAAGCTGAACCCACGTGATTCACTCTGAATACTCTGCCTGGATCTCTAGTGAACCCCAGTTCAAGCCCTGACCACCTTCTGCCTGGACAGCCACAGTTCCTCCTGGCAGGAGGGGAGGGCCGTGCCCCACAGCACCCTTCAACCTCACCGACACCAGTCACCCATCACCTGGTCTCTGTGAGCAAGGCAAATTCCTTCTTGTCTCTGGGTCCCTCCAATAATCTGCTGGGGGGATGTTCTTGCCTTGGCTTGTTCCACTCTTTCTTGTCATTTAAAATGTCATTTTAAATGTCATCTTGCAGAGGCCTTTTCTGATGTACCAAGCTGAAGAAGTCATTGATGCCTAGCACTGTAATGGTGCTCTGAGGGACACACCCCCACACGCACGGCATTCGAGAGTGTCTTTCTTCCTCCTTCCCAGAACCCTCACCTTCTCCAGGAAGACAAAGCTTTTGTGGTCTTATTATGGTTCCTAAAGTCTAAAACAGTCCTTGGCAGATAGGAGTTGTTCAATAAACATCAGACTGGTAATGCGCTTCACCCAATAAGGCAGGAGATTATTTTCCCACAAGATTATACTTGCATATTTAACAGATGTGAACACACACACACACACCCTTACACCCTCTCACTCAATAATTGTACACGTTGTCAAATAAGAGAGACCTTCATGGTAGGTCTGGGTGCAGCCCTGGACCCTGGACTGCATGTCAAAGGCAGGAAGTAAATATAAGTTTTACAATTACAGTAGGCTGTGTGGTAATTACAAAGGAGAATCCAGACATGGTCTTGTGGTCACAAATACATTTGGTTCTGGCCACACACAGCCCTAGCATTAGTCACTTGTCTGTCTTCAGGCATCCCAAATTTGGCTACTAGTTAGACAGTTTTATGCTAGTGGGGAATAAATGTTGATTGCTATGTACTTTTTCAATTAGGCCCGAACATTTTCTAAAAGCACTTTTCTCTCAAAAATAGTAGTGTATGGAGGAAATGCTATACCAATATTTGCTGCCTGCTGGGGTTCTCACTTGTGCTATTCCGGGACAGCATATTTACACAGGGTGAGCTGGTGCACAGAAGGTGTAGGGGCCTCCCAAAACTCACTGATTCTAAGTCTGAAACTCTGCAGTTCCAATGAATCATCTTTGTACTAGCTATGCCTGGGACTGCAGGGGCCTACCTGGACACTGAGCCTCAGGTCCTAATGAGAAAGTGATGTGACAGTGTGTGTGTGTGTGTGTCTGTGTGTGTGTGTGTGTGTGTGTGTGTCTGTGTGTGTGTGTGTGTGTGTGTGTGTGTGTGTGTGTGTGTGTGTGTGTGTGTGTGTAGCTGGGGAGGATGAGAGCCCTTCTATGACTTTTGGGCACCTAATTCTATACCTTAATTTCTTCTTGGGACTGGTGGTCTGTTCTGAATATCAGCTTCTTAGCTGGGCTAAGCTGACATTTCCCTTTGGCAGGGAACTCAGTCTTGGCTACCAATACTTTCTGTGTCAACACAGTGCCAACTGTATGCGAACAGTATTTCAGAATTAAAATGTGCATCATGTTTAGATAGGGCCCATGGAACAGAGGATTTTGTACATGATATAACTTACACAGGATGGCAAATCTCCCCAATGAATGGTTGTTTAGCTTGGTGTTCTTGTGGGACTTCTAACAGTGGGAGTAGGGTTGCCTTGTCCAGCCTTGATACAAGGGTTTGTTCCTAGTCTATACTGTGATTTTTTTTTTTTTTAATGCTAGGTTCTATTGATATCCCCGGGATGCTTGCTTTTTTTTTTTTTTTTAATTTTTTGTTTGTTTGTTTTTTCGAGACAGGGTTTCTCTGTATAGCCCTGGCTGTCCTGAAACTCACTTTGTAGACCAGGCTGGCTTCGAACTCAGAAATCTGCCTGCCTCTGCCTCCTGAGTGCTGGGACTAAAGGCGTGCGCCACCACGCCCGGCTTTTTTTTTTTTAAAGGGCAATGGAGGAGTGGATCTGGGGGAGAGGGGAGGTGTGGGAGGGAGGCTGGGGGGAGTGGAGGGAGGGAAAATTGGTCAGTATGTATGTGAAGACTAAAAATAATTTTTAAAAAAGTCACCAAACCTATATTTCAACTAAAATATTCAGCGAACAGAGGGTAATACAATGAAATTAGAACAACTATAATGTAAGATGGCTCTAACAACTATTTATCAGGTGTGTGTGTGTAATTCTATAAATATTACAGAATTCTAACACTGCAGCTTTAAATCCTTACTGCTATTATGATTATGATGATGATGACTGCTGAGACAGGCAGGGTCTTGCTGAACAGCCCAGGCTACTCTCAAACTCTCCATCCTGCCCCAGCCTCCTAAGTGCTGGGATCACAGTTCTCCCACTTGGCCAATCATCATCACTGTTCTTACCACCACTCTGTACCAGGCATTGTCCTTATATTGGAAAATATAAAAATCCTAAACCAGGCAGGGGGATCCTGTCATGGGAGGAGTACAGTTACACAGGGACACACACGCACACACAAAACTTTGTGGTATTGTGAAAGCTGCAGAGCTCTGGAAAGCAGATCCCAAGAGAGAGCAGGAGAGAGAGCCTCTCAGAGAGCGGTTCCCCTATAAGCTTCAATGATAAAGACCTTTCAACAAGAATATATGCTCTGGTTTTGAAGCAGAACTTCCACACAAATTCAGTTCTCCAATTTACAATCCCACTGACTCCACTTCTCAAATGCTAGGATTATAGATGTTCAGCCCCACACCCAGATTTAACACAACTCTGCTGCCTCCATAAACGGGAGCATTTCCTTTACTACCACCTCAGCTCAAGGATGCTCTCTGAAGGATGCTTGCTTGCTCTTCACACAGCCATAATCTACAGCCATCTCTGCTCTCTGTACTTGGAGAAGCCATCTCCACCCACCCACTGCATCCTACTCCACCTCACCCAATCCTCGGCAGCCAATGGCCTATCTTTGCCTTCCACGCCATACCCTTTTAGCTTTACCGTCCTCCTGTGTGTGGTTTTTATAGGACTGCAACGTCTCAGCACAGACCCTGAAGGTTCCTTGTGGATAGACTGCTGTGGTGCAGTCACAAGATGGAACCTGGTACAAATACTCCTGTCAGTCCTGTACCGAAGCATCCCTAGAGGTGAGGAGAGGGGAGCAGTGGAGGTGAAGCGCCTCATGAAGATGGTGACTAAGCCACGCTCCTCAGGAAGGTGCGATAAGCGGGAAGGATGCCAGGCAACAAGAATTACAGTAGTTAAGAACGTGAGATCTGGAAAGAGCCTGCTTGGACCTGCCTTGTTCAATTAGCTAGTGCTCCTTGGCAGGTTATCTCAACTTTCTTTGCCTCAATCCCTCAGCAGTAAGATGGGCTAATAGTGATGTTTATTACATGAAACTATATGAGAACTAAATGAGTGAGCCTGGAAAAAGGCTTTGGTGTTGTTGGTGTGTGGCTTTTGAGATGGGATGGTGTCAGGTAGACTGGGCTGGGGCTAACTTAGAACTCTTACATTTGTTTTTAGGTTTATCGTGTGTGTGTGTGTTTGCGTGTACCTGTACATGTGCATACACATATGTACAGTGCATGTGTAGGTTACAGGATACCTCACTGACTCTACCTTGAACCTGATCCTCCTGCCTCCATCTCCTAAATGCTGAGATTACAGGTGTGGGACATCATGCCTGACTAGGAAAGGTTCTCAGAATGGTGCCTGGCAAAAAGCAAGTGAGTGCTATAGTGCTTATTAACATTATCACCCAAATTCGCATGAAGTGAGCGTTCAGTGTGTACCTATAACATATGCAAGGTCAGTTAAATCATTCCAAAGAACCTGCAAGATGGGGTTGTACATGGGACAAACCCTTCCATGCCCTAGGCAACAGGGAGGCTTAAATTAGCCTGGCATGTGCAATTTGCTGACACAGCACCGTCAACAGCTTCAATCTGCTGCCTGCTTTCCCTGGCTCTTTCGACATATGGTTGATTATCTTGAAGGAAAAGAGTAAGGAGTTTCAGATCATTTCTAGAAATGAGCCAACAGCTTAATAATAATACTTATTTCCACTTACTATTGTATCTACTAATGGGTTACACATGCCTTTTGTCTTTAGCTGACATCACATATTATTTTGCTTTCATCTTTTAAATACTGTCAAAATAGAGCTTTTAAAAAACTATCAAAACCCAGTGCATTTAACTGGTGGGGTGAAGCCATCCAGGTGAGATTTGGCTATGTTGTCTCATGGCAGAAAGACTTGAAAAACATCACCACACACAGTGTCTGTATTTGTACTTCAAAAAGAGAGGAATGGTGGTCATTCCCGGGTCACCAACCAAGAGTAGGAAATCCAAAGCACACATTCAAACTCCCTGTTCTGAGCAATAAACAAACATATACACACTCCACCTAACAAGAAAATGTGGATTAGCTATCACCGTGAAGGTATGTTTACAACCCTCAATTATGAAGGTTTACAGAAAAGTCTACTGAAAGGAAAGACTGGAAGAAATCCCCTTCAGCTCATCTTGTCTGTGTCATGGAGACAGTCTTGTTGTGTAGTGAAGACTGGCTATCTACTTACTATGTATATGCAGCCTTGAGCCTACAGTGATCTTCAGCCTCCTGAGTGCTGCGACTACAGGTATGTACTACCATATCCAGCTTCATCTTTCTATCTGTTCTTATGTTATATTAGAGGCTGCTAAGTACCAGGTGCCAGGTATGAGGACAGTTGAGTCACCCTACTGATGTCATCCACTCTTTTAAAACCGTCGGTTCTGGCTCTTCCTTCTCACTCAGTCCTGCTCTCTGCAGGTTCTGTTTCCCTGCATTATGCTCTTTATCACCCATTATTCCCATCTACTCTTTAGACCCCAGCTAGACTGTACTAAAATTATTGTCTATGACAGGACAAGGTACTTCCTTGGCACCTAGAAAACCCTGATCTCCCATGGCTTCCTTCCTCAAACCTAAGCCTAGCATCCATACAAACTGCTTAGATTTTATCCAGATCTGCCATGTTCTTTCCCTCCACCATCTTCCACACCAATCCCCGAAATTCTTCAAGACTCAATTCAAATCTTCCTTCGGTGTGGTCCTATAGCAGAAGTATATCCTCCTTCAGCATCCATGTTGTCACTTCCCTACCAGCCTGCAGATTCCTCTAGGGTGGGGACTCTGCTTCCTTCATCTTCATTGTATCACCATATCAAGAGAAAAAGGCAGGAGCTTCATGGAGGTTCGTGAAGGCCTGGCTGCTGAAGCAGGAGCTGCTTTCAGTACAGCTGATTAAACTGATTCTCCTGAACCCCTGCAGAGATCAAACCCAGGGCCTAAACCTGCAAGACAGGTGCTCACCACTTAGCTACATACCCACAGACCCAAGAAGACTAGATTTGTTGCTTGTTTTGAGGCAGGTACTCATACTGTACTCCTGGCTTGCCTGGGACTTGCTATGTCACCCAAGTTAGCCTTGAATGTGTGGCTCCTGACCACTAGGATTACAGGTGTAAGCTCCCAAGTATAACTAAAAAAAAAAAAAAAAAAAGATGTTTGGGAGGCAATTACTTTAGAGGATGGCTTCTTGGTCTTATTGTCAGAGAGCCATATGACACCACCCAGGCGATATGACTACATATTCTTGATGACATGCCACTCTGTTAACATCAAATGCCCAAAAGTTGGATGTCATATTTTTAAAGTAAACACCAGTGTATGTACTTACACAAATCCCATACTGTATTTACAAAAATCTCTTCTTTTGCCCCAGAGTATCCATATCCAGAGAAACATACAATAATCAGTCTTATAAATATGTTGACTGCTTTAACCTTGTTCCATCTACCAAGGTCAGAGAAAAGTACAACTGAAGATACTTAATGCCAGGAGCTAGTGTAAGAGCACCAAAAGATGGGTAATTGATAGAAGATTTAAAGAGTATTGTTTTAAATCACGTGCATGTGTATATGTGGGTTTGTGCATGGCAGTGCAGGCCAAGAAGAGGGCATCAGCAGCCCTCCTAGAACTGAAGTCAGAGGGATTCCGAGCTGCCCAACACAGGCACTGGGAAATGAACCTGGGCCCCCGCAAGAGAAGTTTGTATTAGTAACCACTAAGCCATCTCTTCAGCTTCCAGGCTCAGGATTTTTACTCTTTGTAGCACCAAGCAAATGCTCTAATCCTGAATCCCACCCCAGTGGCAGACTGAGGTTAACTAAGCCACAGCATAGTAACTTATAACGTTTTTCCCTTATGAGGCAAATCTCCTGGGCTCCAGCCTGAACATCTGAGCTAATTCCCAGAAACCCACTTGGTGGAAGAGGAGTGCTGGCCCCACAAGCTGTCCTCTGGCATTAAGATGTATGCATATGACCCTCCCAATCGGAAGCACTCAAAAATACATATTAAAATATTAAAAATGTAAAAAGAAATTAAATAGCAGAGAGGAAACACATAAAGAAAATATGAAATGTGTGGTCCATCATGAGCAGGAGACATGATTACTATAAATTTGACCATCAGCATGGGAATCAGCAATAATTTCTCAGATTTTCCAGACTCTTCATAAGACCAAGCAATAGTTACGAGGCTGGTAGGATGGATGGTAGCAGTGGTCACATTCATTCCACTGGTCAAACTAAAACAGGATGAAATGACGTCCAAAGACCAAACTGTTTAGAAAAGAAACCAAGACTTATAAATTCTCAACTTTATGAATGCTGTGTTTTAATTTTCAGGAGGACTAGGATTATAACATATCTGAGCCCCTAATATTTTCTATCCTATAAGATAGCATGCTGAAATTTTATTCATATCATTGAATTGATTAATTATTTGAAGGAATCAATTCACCCATGTGTCTTAGTCACTGTCCTGTTGCTGTGAAGAGACACAAAGAAAAGGGATTTAATCAGGGGCTTCCTTATCAGGGGTTTAGGCAGCTACCACCACCACCACCACCACCAGCAGCAGCATCATGAGGAGGGAACATGCAAAACACCAATCAAATGGCAATACAGACCAGAATTGAGGAAGGGAATAAAGCTAACCTTAATACTATGGTTTGTTTTATACAGCTTCTCAGAGTGAAAGATAAATCGTAATCTGAAGGTGGGTATTTTAGGAAACAGGCAGCAAGAGAGTTAAGAAGTACACTTGTGGGCTGGTGAGATGGCTCAGTGGGTAAGAGCACCCGACTGCTCTTCCGAAGGTCCGGAGTTCAAATCCCAGCAACCACATGGTGGCTCACAACCATCTGTAACAAGATCTGACGCCCTCTTCTGTAGTGTCTGAAGACAGCTACAGTGTACTTACATATAATAAATAAATAAAAAAAAAAAAAAAAAGAAGTACACTTGTGGCAGAGCCAGTCACACCCGTCAATGTTCAGTGTAGTTCCGAGGCTAGCAAGACAGGCACACACTTCCTTGAAGATCCCAGATTTACTGAGTGTCATCAGAAATACCCAGTGTGATGCTTGGGAATACCACAGATCCTTAGTAGTAACTATATATGATTATGCCTCCTTTACAACACTATTATGATTGCCGTTATTTTGCCCTCGCACGCATGCCTGTGCCCACAGAGGTTGGAGGGTGCCGGAGCCCTGCAACTGGGATTATTGGTAGTTGTTAGCTGCCATGTGGGTGCTGGGATTGAACCCAGGTCCTCTGTAAAAGTGATGAGTCACAATAGTCACAAATAATATAAAATACCTTGGCGTGACTCTAACTAAGGAAGTGAAAGATCTGTATAAGAACTTCAAGTCTCTGCAGAAAGAAATCGAAGAAGATCTCAGCAGATGGAAAGATCTCCCATGCTCATGGATTGGCAGGACTAATACAGTAAAAATGGCTATCTTGCCAAAAGCAATTTACAGATTCAATATAATCCCCACCAAAATTCCAATTCAATTCTTCACTGAGTTAGAAAGGGCAATTTGCAAATTCATCTGGAATAACAAAAAACCTAGGATAGCAAAAACTATTTTCAACAATAAAAGAACCTCTGGCCAGGCGGTGGTAGCGCATGCCTTTAATCCCAGCACTCAGGAGGCAGAGGCAGGTGGATTTCTGAGTTCGAGGCCAGCCTGATCTACAGAGTGAGTTCCAGGAAAGCCAGGGCTACACAGAGAAACCCTGTCTCGAAAAACCAAAAAAAAAAAAAAAAAAACAAAAAAAAAACCAACCAAACAAAGAACCTCTGGTGGAATCACCATCCCTGACCTCACCCTGTACTACAGAGCAAGTGTGATAAAAACTGCATGGTACTGGTACAGCGACAGACAGATAGATCAATGGAATAAAATTGAAGGCCCGGAAATGAACCCATATACCTATGGTCACTTGATCTTTGACAAAGGAGCTAAAACCATCCAGTGGAAAAAAGACAGCATTTTCAACGAATGGTGCTTACACAACTGGTGGTTATCATGTAGAAGAATGCAAATTGATCCATTCTTATCTCCTTGTACAAAGCTCAAGTCTAAGTGAATCAAGGAACTCCACATAAAACCAGAAACACTGAAATTTATAGAGGAGAAAGTGGGGAAAAGCCTTGAAGATATGGGCACAGGGGAAAAAATCCTGAACAGAACAGCAATGGCTTGTGCTGTAAGATCAAGAATTGATAAATTGAACCTTACAAAATTGCAAAGCTTCTGTAAGGCAAAGGACACTGTCAAGAAGACAAAAAGGCAACCAACAGATTGGGAAAAGATAGTTATCAATTCTAAATCCGATAGGGGACTAATATCAAATATATATAAAGAACTCAAGAAGCTGTACTCCAGAAAAACAAATAACCCGATTAAAAAAATGGGCTACAGAGCTAAACAAAGAATTCTCAACTGAGGAATCCGGAATGGCTGAGAAGCACCTGAAAAAAATGTTCAACATCCTTAATCATCAGGGAAATTCAAATCAAAATAACCCTGAGATTCCACCTCACATCAGTCAGAATGGCTAAGATCAAAAATTCAGGTGACAGCAGATGCTGGCTAGGATGTGGAGAAAAGGGAACACTCCTCCATTGCTGGTGGGATTGCAAGCTTGTACAACCACTCTGGAAATCAGTTTGGTGGTTCCTCAGAAAATTGGACATAGTACTACCAGAAGATCCAGCAATACCACTCCTGGGCATATACCCAGAAGATGTTACAACTTGTTATAAGAACACATGCTCCACTATGTTCATAGCAGCCTTATTTATAATAGCCAGAAGCTGGAAAGAACCCAGATGTCCCTCAACAGAAGAATGGATACAGAAAATGTGGTACATTTACACAATGGAGTACTACTTAGCTATTAAAAACAATGAATTTATGAAACTCTTAGGCAAATGGATGGATCTGGAGGGTATCATCCTGAGTGAGGTAACCCAATCACAAAAGAACTCACATGATATGCACTCACTGATAAGTGGCTACTAGCCCAGAAACTTAGAATACCCAAGATACAATTTGCAAAACACATGAAACTCAAGAAGAAGGAAGGCCAAAGGGTGGATACTTTGTTCCTTCTTAGAAGGGGGAACAAAATACCTATGGAAGGAGTTACAGAGACAAAGTTTGGAGCTGAGACTGAAGGAAGGACCATCCAGAGACTGCCTCACCTGGGGATCCATCCCATAAAAAAACCCCACCAAACCCAGATACTATTGCATATGCCAACAAGATTTTGCTGACAGGACCCTGATATAGTTGTCTCCTGTGAGGCTATGTCAGTGCCTGGCAAATACAGAAGTGGATGCTCACAGTCATCTATTGGATGGAACACGGGGTCCCCAATGGAGGAGCTAGAGAAAGTACTGAAGGAGCTGAAGGGGTCTGCAACCCTATAGGAGGAACAACAATATGAACTAACCAGTACCCCCAGAGCTCGTGTCTCTAGCTGCATATGTAGCAGAGGATGACCTAGTCAGCATCAATGGGAGGAGAGGTCCTTGGTCTTGCTAAGATTCTATGCCCCAGTATAGGGAATGCCAGGGCCAGGAAGCTGGAGTGGGTGGGTTGAGGAGCAGGGCATGGGGAGGGTATAGGAGATTTTTGGAGAGGAAACTAGGAAAGGGGATAGCATTTGAAATGTAAATGAAGAAAATATCTAATAAAAAAAGTGATGAGTGCTCTCAGTCACTGAACTGTCTCTTCAGCCCCATTTATTTCATGTTTCCCTTTAATACCTAAAAAAAAATTTATTAGATATTTTCTTTATTTACATTTCAAATGCTATCCCAAAAGTCCCCTATACCCTCCCCCCGCCCTGCTCCCCTACCCACTCACTTCCACTTCTTGGCCCTGGCGTTCCCCTGTACCAGGGCATATAAAGTTTGCAATACCAAGGGGCCTCTCTTCCCAGTGATGGCTGATTAGGCCATCTTCTGCTACATATGCAGCTAGAGACACACGCTCTGGGGGTACTGGTTAGTTCATATTGTTGTTCCACCTATAGGGTTGCAGACCCCTTCGGCTCCTTGGGTACTTTCTCTAGCTCCTCCATTGGGGGCCCTGTGTTCCATCCTATAGATGACTGTGAGCATCCACTTCTGTATTTGCCAGGCACTGGCACAGCCTCACATGAGACAGCTATATCTGGGTCCTTTCAGCAAACCTGGGGGTCCATCCCATAATCAGCCACCAAACGCAGACACTATTGCATATGCCAGCAAGATTTTTATACCTTTTTGCTAAAGAGTGTTAAGACTGATTTTTGAAGCCAGGCAGTGTAGCGCACACCTTTAATCCCAGCACTTGGGAGGCAGAGGCAGGCAGATTTCTGAATTCAAGGCCAGCCTGGTCTACAGAGTGACTTCCAGGATAGCTAGGGCTACACAGAGAAACCTTGTCTTGAAACAAAACAAAACAAGGCTGATTTTTGAGTCATGTGTAGTGGCTCACACCTATAATCCCAGCACTTTGATAGCTGAAACAGGAGGATTGCTACAGGTCTGAGGCCAGCCTGGGCTACATATGAGACACTATTTCAACAAACATGCTTGTAATCCCAGCACTCAATAGGCCGAGGCAGGAAGAGCAAGATGTGAACAGTTGTTGCTTTTGCAAACAAGCCAGGTTAGACCCAGAACCTATGGTGGTTCCGAACTCCAGTTCTAGGAGGAGCCAGTGCCCCTTTATGAGCTCCCACAGAACCAGGCGTACATATACATTGTATGCATAAACTTAAAACACACATATTAAAAAAAAAAGAGTTTGAGGTTAGCCTGGGCTACACAGTAAAGTTGTCTCAAAACAACCCCTCATAAAATATAAACAAAATAAGCAAACCAAAAACAACCAACCAAACCCCCAACTTCTTTATTGTATAGCAATGTGCTTACATTTTTTTTCTTTTTAAAGCCAGGAGATGAACTCCCAAAGCATATTTATTACGGAAGAAAGTTTTTATTTTTATATTTTTAGCCAAGTTCTGCCTGCCTCTGCCGTTGAGAGTGCTGGCATTGGTTAGCCTAGGAAGAAATTTTAAAATGTCAAAGCTTGAGGGTACAAATCCACTGAGGCTTAACAACACCGTCACCGTCATGTCAGCAAAGCTACCCACAGATGGGTTGGCTTCTGATGACCAAGTGGCCAGGCCATCAGGGCAGGACCTCCTACGCTAACGTACCACCCAGACCATGCCTTTCGTTTGCATGGCTCTGTCTGAAGTTAGTCTAACAACCAACATCCTTCCTGAAGGGAGACTTCAGCTGACAGAATGGATGAGATAAAATCAAAGTCAGAGAGAGAAAGCAGAGGGAGGAAGAAGCACACGAGGGTGATCGACTGAAGAACTCCCGAAAGCACCCAGTGATGAAGCTTCCTAAACTCAGCCCTTGTCCCTAAGACTTTCCTCGACCCCACCCCCACTCCCCAGCCTTTTAAACCCTTCCTCACATGCACAGTACGACACAGGACTTCATAGTAAGGATCAGCTAAGGACATGGCTCTGGTGAATGTATACAACAGATGTGAGTCATTTGTTCATTTTGTAAACATGAAGAAGTCACACTAAAACTTCTTTACTTTCACGGGGCTTCCCAATATGCTTAGCACGGAACATTTGATCTTTTCCCAACTCATTTCGAGAAACGTCAGGGAGAGCAAACCTGACCACTGAAAGCCTACATATTCCAGACAGGTGATGATAGTGGAGGCAAGCACGGGAACATAGCAGCAGCATCAACAGAGGCTGTAATGTCTACAGGCCTTGCCTATGCTGCACAGAAGGAAGCAAGAGGGGTCCAGAGAGCAGAGGGCTCTGCCTTCTCTGGAGAACGCACTCAGGAGTCCTCTGGAGACCACCATCTTCTACTGGAGGCAGGTAAACACATCCTTCAGTCTTTATGCCACTGTTTTACCACTAACCCTGTAAGCTTCTCGAGGGCAGGGCCAGCTTTTACTCATCTTTAAATTCCCTGGGATGGTACCCAGACAGGAGCTCTGTGGCAGGATGTGGACTGTACCCTTACAGGGTCCTTGGTGGCTTCCAGATGCTCTGCTCATTCTATAGGTCTTGTGCAGAGAAGAGTCACATTTCCTGTAGGCATACACTTGGGGCGTGAGGGGTTGGGAGTGAGGGTGCTGAGTCCAGGCCCCAGAACCACTGGCTGCCTCTGCCACCAACTTTGAATGGGTGTTTCCTGTGTGTGCTTTCTTCTCCATCTCATTAGGCGACTCTGAAGACGAAGTAAAACACCTTACCCTCTAACAAGGAGGAGTGTGGGACCCAGTAAATGGATGAAGTAGCAGCAAAGCCAGAAAAACAAAACAAAACAAAACAAAACAAAACAAAACAAAACAAAGCACGAGGACTCTGGGGACGGTTTCTCAAAAAAGAGGCTGACTGGCTGGTGTGTCTTTCTGTCTTCAAACCTGTGGGTGTCTAACTCTTAAATCTGGGTGCCTGTGGTCCTACACCACAGAAGACAGTATTGCTGTTGAGTGGACAGCCTGCTGGTAAGTGGGTATGAGAAAATGGAAGGAAGGAAAGAGAAAGTGTGAAGAGAAAGCTCCCAAGAATTTGCTTCAGGAACTCCATGAAGATTCCAGGTAACTGCCACTATGAGGATGTAATGGTGCCGAGCACAGGCGAGTAATTCCTAATGGAGTGTTGGGGGAGATCTGGATCATTCTGATGCAGCAATGAGTAGACACCCCCCACATGGTAGAGGGACAAGGCTATACCATAGCTCTCCAGTTCCCCAGAGTGCAATTCTCTTTGTCAGCTATAACGCATGGTGTTCATGACAAAAACAAGTAAATCTGGAGGGGCAACTGGAGGTGATGGGGCAAGCTTCCCTTGCTTCCCTGAGCCCTGAGCTAGAAGCCCCGTGGGGGACAGGTAGGCAGGGGCTTCAGAAGCCAAGAGAAGAAGCACACTAAAAATAAATGAAGGGTGAACATCAAGGAGGCAGAGAAATTGCACAGGGATGTAATCAGCACGCTAATTACAGGGTCATAATTAGGAGCGCTGGAATGAAATTAAGAAGAGGGAAATTTTAATTGTCAGGAAGAACTCTTAGGGAGAGATGGCTTCTCACACAGCACCGACTGAAAGGCCATTCATCTTAACAACGTTGGCCCAAACAAGCTGGCAAGTATTTAAGGCGAATTTATTTCTGTTATCCAAAGTAGGCTAGGTTACTTGATGACACACAGAGGCCTCTTGTATCTAATTTTATCATCTTGCTCTAATTCTAAATTAAATAGTAAAAGGAAAAAAAAAAAAGAACTAATGATGAAGAAGTCCATGACTGTCTCATTCCAAAAGTCTGATTCAGCTGCTAAGGAGATCAAAGCAGAAAGAATAGAACAGTCAAACACGGTCTCATGGATGGCAGAGCCGCAGATGAAGAATCTTAAAATACAGTTTTATTTTCGAGAATTAATACTGAGATGGAATTCAACCCAGTCAACCATGCTGAGAGGCGTTGCAGAGTTATCAGTTTTCTCTGTCTTTCTTTTTTTCTTTCTTCAGACAGGGTCTTGTCAAGGCTGGTTGTGAATTTACCACATATTTGGGGCTGACCTTGAACTCCTGCCTCAGTCTCCCCACTACTGAAATGATGGGCATGTGGCATCGTGCCTGGCTCAGCATTTAGTCTAATTTTATCATGGCATCTTGGAGTAGTCTCTCTGTGAACCGATAACCAAGACTAAACCAGAAAGATGGTCAAGAAAAACCTAAAGAAAACTGATTTTTCTTTTCCTCATTTAGGAACCCAAGATATGATTCATGCAATTTTCATGTGGCAACTGTGTAGGCGCAGAAGGCAGGGCTGAGCCAGGCAGGGAAGGCATCTTGTGGTACAGCACAGTATGGGGAGCACACAGGAAGTGGGGAGCATTCTGGGAGGCCTCAGATAGTGATGACAGAAGGGACAGTAATGCATGCTGGGAGTTACCCAAGGGAAAAGGAGCTGAGCTGAGTGAGTGCAGGGAAACCTGTGGGGCAGGCGCTGCCACCCTAACATTTTTCACGATGGGTACAAGGACAGTCACTCCCATGATGTGTACAAAGCCCTGGTGTTCATTACATCAGCAACCAAAGCATCTGAGAGATTTTTCTCACCACTGATTCTTCAAATGCCCTTAGAATGTCAGCACACAGAAACATGCTGGTTTCCTTCCTCACATCCCTGCTGAGATAAGTTCCTGACACTCTTGAGAGGCCCTGCAAACACTAAGTAAGACAAGAGTTCGCTGCCTTGTGTTGGGACAGACGGTGCCGTGACAACGTGTGGCATGTGTCCTGTGAACTCTAGCAAGACTCCTGGGAGGAAAGGCCACTAAGCATCGTAGGGGCTCAAGGGAAAGCATTGGGAGACATCTGAGGCTGGGGGAGACAAGTCATGGCATGGATAGGACGGCAGGCAAACCAGAAGGAAACCAGACACTGCTGGAGACTCCACAGCAGCCGGGTACCAGGTGCCATCTAAAATGTACCTCTGCTTGGGAGTTACACACAACATTCTGACAAGATTTCCCCAGGGTCAGTCCAATCTTGGGACTAGGTACTCTGTGTTCTCCCAGCCTGTCCGCTCATCCTTGACCATCAAGTCAATTGTGAATCTCAGTCTAGAGCTGTAGATGCCACCTTTTTGTGGGATCTTTGTAAAACCCTTTTTCTGAATTCAGATCCCAAGGCGTCTGAAGCCACATGATGCCCTATCACAAACATTTCCGTGGCCCTCACTTCTCAGCACATACTACTTATTACTGCTGGAGTAAAATTAATCTAAAACCCCATTACTGACGACAGGCACTGTATTTAGAAAGGATAGACAGTCTGAAGGCAGGCGCAGGAAGTCTGCAGCACTCAGGATATTATAAGGCAGGCTTTGATCTCATACCGTGTTAACTATATAACTATGCAATTGCTAACTTGCCCTTTCTTTTCCATATCACCTTCATGGCTCTGGTAAAATGCTCACTGCCATTGCTAATGAAGTCAGAAGTGATCATCGCTGGGCTTTGACTGCACTTGGGAGTTTCAATGCAATAGAGATTTACATGCTGTTGTCAGAACAAGCAAGGCTTTCATTCTAAGTGAAAAGGGAACCTGGCTTTTCAAAAGCTAAGTGAGGAGAAAATTCAAGCTGAGGGGGCTTTGGGAGCTCCTGCAGTAGGAAACGTGGCTTCTGTTGACCCTAGTGTATAGAAACTATTCTCCAGAGCCTTTACCTTACAAGCAGGTTTTGCTTCCCTGTCTTGGTCCAACAGCAACAACAGATAGCCTTTGGGTTAGACAGCCTTTACTGGCAGCAAGCTAGAGGGACAAGTACAAGGACCTGAAAGCCCTGACCTCAATGGCTTTGTGACCTGGGAAGGTATGTCCACTGCGCTCTGCTCTTCACTCTGTTTCTTCTCCAATGTGAAAAGTAAATCATGAGACCGGCAGGAGGGCGGACTCCAGACTCTCCAAACCCACTCCAGTCTTAAATCCTTTATACTCACCATCAGACCATCTTAAAAAAAAAAAAAAAAGCAGACAAAATTTTTTGTGGGTATTTGGCTAAGTCCACTCAAACAGCTCCTTACACTGAGCCCATGGGAAGCCTGGGATTTCAAGAGTCAACCTGCTGGCAAGCTAATCTTGCACAACATCCTAATTTATGTTACAGAAGTAAATGGCCATTAGTAACCTGGCAAATAAAATTTGGATCTCAAGTGATGAAAACATGTTTCACTGTGACCAATATTAAGTAGGTTGAGCAACAGAAGTAGTTACCCAAGTACAGCATGTAGGTGCAATGTGGCTATTCCTAACATTCTGGAAACTGTGTTACAGGAGCCAGTGGACAACAGAGAGGAATTATGTTTAGACATGTCCCCTACAGGAGGGGGAGCAGGGTTGTAAGTCAGCAGTAAGAGCACGACTTAATCCAGGGGCTAGGACCTATGCTCCCAGCGAGGTGAAGCCCTTTAGCCTACTCCTAGAGCCAAACCTCTACCCATCTGACTCTTCTCACCTCAAGAGTACAAAGATCTCACACAGGTAACCTAGTTTTGTCAAAGGTAATTGTTTTCTACCAATTACATGATTAGTGATTCACACTAAGTCACAGTTTATCAACAGTGGGTATCCCATGTCACTGGAAAGGAAAGGGTAAACAGACAGGATATGGGGTTGTCACATGGGACATTTCCAGACACAATGGCTACAAAGTACTAGTTTGGGGAGAGGAGACTCATTCCCATCATTCCCAGGTGACGAATATTCACTCGTCCACACACTGGGCAGCACAATGCCACACACGGCAAAGGGACGTGAGGCCAATCCTTGTGGCCAGCTTTGGCCATGTCACCTCTGCACCATCAAGACCTCAGGCTCCCTGGTTCTCAGACGCTGGCCCTGGTCTGTTCACAGCTTCTGGCTCTGTCCCTGTCAAGTCTTCCTTACTGCTCTCCAGTCTAGCCGAGGCAGTAGGGGCATGGAAGCCATGGTTCAGAGTCAGGCCTGGGAAAATCCTACCTGTTCCCTGCCCATCTCTGCACTCCGTGCCCCTTTTCTTCATGTGTAAGTGGGATGCTTAATTGGCAGGTCTACTGAAAAGATTTAAACTAATTTATAACTTAATGAATGACTGACCAATGTAGTCAGCACAGCTAAGTCCTTCTTCTCCCCCTCTTCCTTGGATTCTAGGATACGAGATGTGTTTACTGTGCTTCCTGCCTAAAAGCCTCCTTTCTCATCTTTAAAAAAAATTAATGATCCATTCTTACAGGACCCTGGGCCCTGCCAGACTTAATTCCCCTGCTCTCCCTCCAGTGCAAGGCTGGCATGATAGCACACAGCTTCCCGGAGTTTTCGATCTTTCCATTCCTAGCTGTATCCTCTCACATCCGTGATCTACCATCTTATTCCAGTGCCCGATGCACACAGGCCTGTGGCAGATTTTGTGAGACCCTAGGTCACAGGATGCTGTGCTATCATCTATTGAGAGGACACATCAACATATTAATCTGCTTTTACCTTTCATCTTTTGTTGGGCATTGCAACGTTAAACACTCCAACTCACCAGTAAAGCTTATTATGTGACATCTTTCTTCTTGAGGAGCCTTCCTTTTTTCTAACTCGATGGGTCATGTCACCAGGTCAATCACTGCCAAGTAAGTAACTTCCGGTCAATTTGTTCTTCCTTAAGCATCGGTGAGGCAATGGCAAAAACTTGCATTATTTTCTTGCTCTTTCTAATCAGAAATGTATGACCCCACCCACAGCTACCATTTTATCCCCTTTTGTTTGCAGGCCTAGATAGAAGCTTTCGGTGATCTCCTATGGCTCTCCCTAACATTCCCCCTCAATACCCTGAGAGAGGCCTCAAGGAAGGAACCAACAAGTATGAACTCTGTCTCCCGAACGCCCTGTGCTTTTAAGAAAGCCACCCAAGTCTGAGTGGGCATTCACTGGCACAGGAACACTGGCTTGGAGGAAAACACCTGTCTGAAAAGCTGTTCTAAGGAAAAAGACATTTTATGCAATATGCTAGACATGGCATGAAATGGCTGTTCAGGAATGGTGGCAGTGACTTTAACCCCCCTGAACCACTTTCGACCACCTAGTCATGTCAGTAAGACCCATGAGAATGCTGTCGTTGGCAACTGTTTGGTGACTTCTGGCCTCTTCAGATTCCTACTCTGACTCCTCCCCACCCATCCACCCCCCACCCCCGTGCTCTAAATCAGTTATACACACTGCTTTATAACAGGTTAATGCATTTTTTTTCTTCTTTTGTACACCACTCTTCTCAAACATATGCCCATGGTCACTGTGCTTTGGACTGGCTTCTCAGACCTCATTTCCAGATGTCCTTGAAATGACAACTCTTAATGAAAGCCTTCCTGATTGAATAGAGGAAACTCCCTTGAGGAAACCAATTCTGTTCTGCTGTGTCCTGCCATCTGCTCCTGAATTCCCATGTGATCTGAGTGAGGTACTTCCCTTCTCTATATTAACTGGGCAGGCAGGATACATTCAAGCTTTTCCTAGCCGAGAGACTAGATTGTTGGTGCTAAAATATGTGGCTTCCATGCCTTTTCTTGCCCTGAGAGAAACTCATGAGCCTTTGGCTTTCCTTGATGTCCTCAAGGGCTGAGCCCATTATCTCAGTAAGTCCCTAGCACAGCACAACACACTGCTGCCCAGGACTAATGTGTGCATTTAGACAACAATGATCAAAGCACCTCCAGCGAGGCACCGACAGCTGCCACTAGATGACTCAGACCTCTCTGAAAAATGGCTTAATTTAGCAGCCTTTCAGTTGTCTGCAGAACAGACTGTGAGTAAAGGACACGGTGAACAGAACAGAACATCTTTTAACTAGCTTGACCCCACAGTGGCCCTTTAAGGTCAGGCAGCTCTCGATAGCACAGAGAGAGAAGCGTTTGCCTCTGCTCTTCAGCCAGTAGAGAACCAGGGGCTGGGATAACCTGGGAAGACCCTGTACTGGCCGAGTGTCTTCTGAACCTAAGGCTGGCCTTGGTCACTGACTAGCCCTGGGAGTGACTCAGGGAATTGCTTTCTCTTCCTGGGCCTGGAAAACGGCTGTGGCAATGCTCCCTAAACCTGGCAAACTAAACTACAAAGACGCCTCGGTCCCCTACTCCTAGGGCTTTGACTCTGATGGCCTGGCATGGGCACAGGATGATGTGTTTCCTGTATGGTTCCCTCTCAGGAGCAAGTGCTGCTGGCAGCAGTGTGTAGGATACTGGATTCTCCACCTGGTGCTCCCCTCAGACAATCCTGTCTCTTCCAAGGTCCCAAACCAATTAGATGACATGGTCTTCCGCCCTTCCTCTTCCCTTCTCTCTTTAGAACCAAACTGGACTGTTTCCAAGTACACTGCATGGTAGCTCACCACATTCATGAGAACTCAAAAGAAATTTTGAAATCAAGGACTGGTTCGTAAGACTCAAGGGTTCACTGAAGAGGCAATCTCCTTTTGACAGAAACCCAAGCTCAAGTGCAGCAAGCAGCTCCTTCCTGAACACCCATTACTTACCAACCAGGAACACAGAAGGCACAGGCCAGGCAGAGGCCTGCTCTCCAGCACATGGGGATTCTTCTAAAATGGGCACGGTGGCTGCATGTGGCAGAGTGAGGGGGCAAGAGGACTGCTGTGGGTTTGAGGCCAGGGTGGGCTACACAGAAAGTACCCGGTCAGCCAAGATTACATAGCAAGACCCGATCTGAGACAAAAACAGGACCGGTGAGATGTTCAGCAGATAAAGATACCTGCACCAAGCTTGGTGAACTATGTTTGAACCATAGGACTCCAAGTTTGGAGGAGACAACGGAACCCTACATGCTGTCTTCTAAACTCCTGTATGTAACACAGCATGCACAAGCCTCCCACGATAAAGAGTAAATGCAAAACCAGCCAACTAACCAACAGCGAAACACTACCTGTTCATCTGGATTCTCTTATCAAGAGCTTAACTATTCAGTGAAAGTCTAATCAGACTAAGAACCTGTTCTGTAATGCGAGCTATGATGCACTGAAAGCCAGCACTCTGCTATGCATAGTCTGCAAATTATCTAATTTAATGGAGACAACGCTGATGCTAGTGCTTTCTCTCATGTTTTTTTGAAAACTGGAAACCTCAGAGCAGGCCAAAGCTAAGCATATTTAATTCTACAAACCATACAATCCTATTACTGTGACCTTAATAGCGGATAGACTTATGGTAGATATTTCTAGGATATCTGTGAATATGAAGGCTTATATCAAATCTGCCAATTTTCTAAGCATATATAAAGTGGAGACAGAAACATACCCTTTCCAGACATATCAAGTTGCTTTACTTAGGAGAATGTAGACACACTGGACAAGACACTAAACTGCAGACTCTAGATAACTTCCTCCTCTGTGTGACCTTGCAGTTAGTTTTATATCTATTGTTGGGGAAATTAAGCAGATTAAGTCCACACAGCAGCTTTGGTCTTCTCAATAAAGTCTGCAACTCTGATTTGTCCCAGAGCTGCAGCTGACTGGAGCTTAGAAGCAGCCGAGTCTGGATTTCCTGTGTGCCGCTCTAACCTTGGCTCTTCCACCCTATACATGCAATCACACGGCTAGTGATTGGAACTGGAGATGAAACAAGCTTGTCTCAAGTTCTTTGCAAAAAGATTTGGGCTGGAAAACAATGAAATGACTTCTAGTATCACACTCTGATGTTGGAGGTACTGCCCCAAAGTGTGTTGGGCAGTTCCAATTAACAGGAAAATACAGATCAAGATGGTTAGTTGTTAAAAATCTAGAACATAGTTTTAAAATCACAAGCCGGGCATGGTGGCGCACGCCTTTAATCCTAGGCAGAGGCAGGAGGCCAGCCTGGTCTACAAAGTGAGTTCCAGGACAGCCAGGGCTACACAGAGAAACCCTGTCTCGGGGTGGGGTGGGGGTTGGGGGGTGGGAACAATAAAATCACAGCGGGGAAGAATGCCTATTTTCTTTCTCACGATGCTTTCCTGCCTTGTGTGGCTGCTCTGTCTATGGCACAGTACTTGACATTGACAGTGTTTTACAATCTTTGTATTATCTACTCTTTCCCATATGCCACGAGTAAGGACCTGGGGACAGATAATCACTTGGCAGGTAGGGAAATGGCCACAGGAGTCTACCAAACTGCTCAATGCTATGTTTTCTTCCCGAATGCATGGCTGTACTTCCACAGTGCATGGCACAAACACAGGAGCCTAATGTGTAAAGGGAACAGGTGGACTTTTTTGCTTTTTAGTGGACTTGGCATTATATTCAAACTGAAAAAGCTGCGGTCACCTAGTGCTAGCCCTGGTCTACAGCTGAGTCAATGGAGACGCAAGATCTCTAGTCTACCTGTCCCTACTTGGGGACCCCGTTCCACATGGTTTCCCCCTCCTTGATGCCATGTTCTAAATTCTCCTTTATTTAGCACCCGATGAACATTCAAAGCTTAAGGAATGCTTCCCATTGGATGTCTAGGATATGTTGATCTTTCTGAGGTGGGTTTATGGTCTGTGGTTCTGATGCTATGACATAGAGCTATGGGTCTCCAAGGCTAGCTTCCTTCCTGAGGGCAGTGGAGTGAATCTTCACTTCTTCATGGTGCATCCCAAAGTGAGTCCTGTTTTCACCTAGCCAGAGCTGTCTTTCTTTCTCTTCCCCTTAAAGCCACCCCTTCCCACTCACTCCTAGGCCATCACATCCTCTCCTTTGGCTCAACTGTCGTTGGTCCAAACTCCCACCTCAGCGGTTTGATGCTTAGGAGCCCTACATACATGGTAATTCACCTGGCTTTGGTTTAAACTCCCCACCTCAGTGGTCTGATGGTTATGGGGTTCTAGGTGACTGGTGGCTTTTCAGGAGGGTTCTTTGGCAAGAGTAACAATTACTCTAGTACTTACTCTTCCCAGTACCGTGCGAGTGAGGGCTTGATGATCAATAAGCACTCTAGGTGAGGAAACAGCCCACACGAGTCTACTGAGCTGCTCAATGCTATGACACTCCCACACCCACCTACTTTTGTTATGTATTGCCTAGGCAGGCATGGAACTCAGGTGTAGAACAAGACAGGCTCTTGCTTCTGCCTTGAAAGTGATGGGACTACAGATGTGTGCCATCATGTCCAGCATCCATCCAGAGCTGAATTAATGCTGTATACATACCTCAGTTGATAAGGTGTTACATAATTCTCTGAGGCAGGCTACCATATTATTCCCATTATAGATAAGGGGACTGGGGCACAGAGAGGTGAATTTGTCTGAGTGCTGAGGCTTCTGCTATACCAGGCTAGACAGCTTCAGGGGTACAAGGCTTTCAACTCTTCCCAGGACACACTTTTCACAACCTGTAAGGAAAGGGTACTTGCTGATGTAAATGGGGGCTCAGACCAGGGCTTTACTAAGGCCTCACCTTGGTAATGCCTCGATGTGATTCAAGAGTGGCTGCCTTTGTCTTAGAAGTAATAAATACCCCTAGGTGATTCTGGACACAGACATACCCAGTTTTACAGCCTGCAGATGAGCAGGAGGGTCACCACGATGTGGGAATAGAGGCTCATGGAAGCAGTCTGTAGACGCTTCCTCCTGTGTGTTGGGACCAGATGACCTCAGGTACTATTTCCAGCTGTAACATTTTAAGACCGCCATTCCCTTGGCACTAAAATAAAAGAGCTAGAGAGTGGAACCCATCTGACCTAAATTAGAGCACAGGCTGAGAGTGCTGCTGCGAACACCACGTCACTCACTCATGCTGGAGACTCAACCCCTAACCTGGCCTGTGACCAGGGCCGTTTTTGGAAGAATGTGGGTCATGGTCTCACAGGAGGGCTGCTCCTTGCCCCCTGCCTCTGGCATCATAGTGAGTTCCCAAAGCATCAGGACTGAGCAGCCAAGCTCAGTAGTGTGCATAAGATACTCGCTACACTGCCACAAACCCCAACCCAGACTCTCGGGTGCTCCAGTCTTTACAGTAAATTCAGAGAGCCCCACCTTATTCTAACACTTATTCTGCTCCTGCTGGAATCTGGTGAGACATGGAAACGAATCCTGAAACAAAGACTATTTCACTTAACCCCACCCATCTTTCACCGTGACAAGATCCTGTGAAGGAGGACTGAGTAATCTCTTCCAAAGATGGGAGCAACATGAGGTTTCATAAGTCAGGGTTACAATTCTGCCATTGATTGGATACAGTTCTGATTCTCCTGAGAAGTCTGAAGGAAGGAGGAAATGCACAGAGCTGTATAGTTACTCCTTTCTCCTAACAAGGCTATCCTGGAACTTACTATGTAGACCAGGCTGCCCCCAAACTCAGAGCCCCTCTTGCTTCTGCTTCCCAAGTGCTGTGATTAAAGGTGTGTGTTGTCACACGTGGCAGGATAATGTCTCTTTTTGTTTTTAATTTTCTTCCCTTTTTAAACTTGGTTTTTTGAGCTAGGGTTTCTCTGTGTAGCTTTGGCTGCCCTGGAGTGGCCTCGGTAGGCTAGGCTGGCCTTGAACTCACTCTACCTGCCTCTGCTCCCAGGTGCCAAGACTAAAGGCATATGCCATCACTACCCACCACAGTGTCTCCACTTAAATGTGCCCATAGACTGTAATGTGGAAAATGGCCAGTGTGATTCTCTCAAAGGTTAAGTTCCATTAAAGCAAACACCTTTGCTCTTTTATGGTTGTGGAGACTGAACAAAGGCCTTGCACATACTAAGCTGGTGGAGGCCAGTTACCCTCCCAGTCCAGGAGTTTCTAGAAATGTAGAAAAACCTCACTCATACTTACGATAGTTTCTTGTGTATGTCAATGTGTTCTTGGACAGTTATTTGTTTGTTTGTTTATTTATTTATTGTGGAGCTAGTGTCTAGCCTAGGCTAGCCTCAAAGTTCAGACCCTCCTGCTTTAGCCTCCCCAATGCTGGAACTCCAAGTTTGCTCAACAAAATCAATTCTATTTGTCTAAAAAAAGTTTTTCACATGTATGTGTCTATGTATGCCATGTGTTTGTGGGTGGACCTGGAGTTAAAGGCAGCCATGGGATACAATATGGGTGCTCTTAATGGTGGAGCCATCTCTCAGACCTGGCTTATACGTCAATTATATATTTTTTCAATTGACAGTTACAATTAAATGGAAAACTGCCATTTTGCTTTCTCTTCTTTTTTCCTCTTTCTGTACCTTTGTAATCAGTTTTCTTTTTGCATGTACAAAAGAACATACATACACACACATATATGGATGTGGCATATACATGTGTGTATAATTTACAAATATATACAACTAACCTCATGTTGAGGGTATAGGTTAGTGGCAGAGCTCCTGTCTGGCAGGCAAGCCCTTGTACTTGATTCTTAGCATATCAGGAAAAAAAAAAATCAACAAAGTGAATGGAACACCCTAATCTAAGGGGGGCAGAATCCTACTCTTAGATATAAATGTATCCCTTACACACACTGCTATGTATATGCAATACAATATATATATATATATATATATATATATGTGTGTGTGTGTGTATATATATATATATATACACATATATATATATGTGTGTGTGTGTGTGTGTGTTACACATATACATACAAACTCATTTTTACTTAAAGGTTAATATATAATGCTTTGTTTTGAGAGAGGCTATGTAGCATAGGATGGCTTTGAACTTGTGAGCCTCTTGCTTCAGCCTTTTAAACCCTGGCTAACATGCATGGCTCAACATACATTATTTTGCACCTTGTATTTCACAATTATTAATTTATTTGTGGGATCATTTTATATTGGACACACAGATTAACTTCCTTTTAAAACTCAGTTGCATAATGTTCTGTTCTGTAGCCTTCTGGAATTCACTGAGTTAATCCCTAACAATGAGCAGCTAAGCAGCTACCATCCTCCCCTTTAATGAGGCATGGCTGGTCTACAAAGGACTGAGCTTGGTACGTCTGACAGGTGTATACAGCCATGCAACATCACAATCAAAATAGGGACCAAAGCCCTCACCCTAGAGTTTCCTTGTGTCCTTTGTAATTACCCACTTCTGCACCTCTGGCTCCCACTGGCCTCCAAGGCAGCAACTGACTTCAGTCACTTAGGTCAATTTGCATGGTAAAGAATTTTATCAAAGTGGAACCATATAGCATGTGTTCTCCTTTGGTCTTTGCTGTATGTATCAAAGTCTGGTCGTTTCTGTTCTCTGGGCAGTACTGCATTCTCTCTAATAGGCATGCCACTGAGCATGTATACAGACAGCCATAAGTTGTGGGGTGTCTGGGTTTTCCAACTCTGAACAATTACAATCAAAGCTGCTGTGGGCATTAGTGCAGGAGTCTTCCTATGACACACGCATCCAATGCTCTAACTAAACACCCTGGAGAAGGATTACCTGCTCATGCAGTCTATGGTATGCCTGACTTTGAAAGAGACTCCTGAATTGCTTCCTAAAGCATTCACATCAGCCAATATTTTCACCCCAGGCAAGAGGCGGTCGGCCTCCCTAGCTCCACTGCTTTGCCAACACTTGGTATGATCAACAGCTTATGTTGTTTTCAAAACTTTAAGCACCCTCGTATGTGTAAAGTGGTTTTAATCTGTATTTCTGTACTGACCAAAGAGTTATGGGCTTGTCAGCTGTATATCTAGTTTTGAAGTAGCTGTTGAATATTTTTGTGTATTTCAAGACCTTTTGAAAATCTTTCTTGAAAAAAACCTTTTTAGATTATTTTCTTAGTGAACTTCTAGAGTTCATTTTATGTTGTTGATACAAAATGTTATATTTCGTCATAAAAAATAGCATTCTCTTGTTACAGATGGTTGTGAGCCACCATGTGGTTGCTGGGATTTGAACTCAGGACCTCTGGAAGAGCAGTCAGTGCTCTTTACCACTGAGCCATGTCTCCAGCCCCCCAAAATAGCATTCTCTAGTTCATCACTGGTTCCTTCACTCCTGCTAAAGAACAGAATTTAGATGAGTATGTATGTATGTAAGTATGTATGTATGTATACATGTGTGTGTGTATATATATGATATTTTATATTTTTAAGACATACAACCCATTTCAAATTAACTTATATATAGTATGAAATATACGCCGTTTAAACTACAAGTCTGTGTGTGTGCGTGTGTGTACATGCACTGTGTACGCTTGCCCCAGCAGACCTAGGGAGGTTGCAGGATAACTTGTAGCTGATGTTTCTCTCACTCTTTTCATTCTCCCATGTGGGATGCAGGGACTGAATTCAGGTTAGCTGCAGGCGCCTGTACCCACAGAGCTATCTTGCCAGTTCTCAAAATTTACTTTCTGTGTATGTATATCCAGTTGATACACTATCATTTGTTGAGAGAATTATTCCTTTCTCAGTGAGCTGTGTCTCATACTTGTGAAAAATCCTTGAATTCTCCTTATACATTTGTGGAGAATTAACTGGCTGCCTCTGAATGTCTATTTTGGATTTGAAAATGTTTCACAGGCCTTCTAAAATGTTGCTTCTTATACTACACTGTTGTGGCTATTACTGCTTTGTAAGTCTCAAAGTCAGGTAAGAATCTAACTTCGTTTCCTGTTGGTTATGTTTACCCCTTCAGGTCTTTCTTTGTGTAGTCCTGGGTGTCCTGGAACTTGCTTTGTAGCTAAGGATGGCTTTGAACTCACAGAGATCCGCTTGCCCTGCCTCTATTTGTATTTATTACTTTAAAACTGTGGAGAATAAACCCTCAGGTGACGAGGGGAGCTGACTATTTCCCAAGTATGGGGAAATTTCCGAATAGTTTTCTGTTAACTTCAAATGTAATTCCACTGTAGCGACCAACTGTTGAAATCTCTGTAACTGTGTACACAGTGCTCTTATGTTCTTTTAACCTTGTGTTTTATATTTAATAGAGACTCTGTGAGCCGGGCGTGGTGGTGCACACCTTCAATCCCAGCACTTGGGAGGCAGAGGCAGGTGGATTTCTGAGTACAAGGCCAGCCTGGTCTACAAAGTAATTCCAGGACAGCCAGGGCTACACAGAGAAACCCTGTCTCGAAAAACTAGACTCTATATATAGTATATAGCAGTCTTGCTTTGTTATCTAGGATGACAACTGTCTTTTAACTGTTAGGCCTGCTATAATATGGCTGGGGTCAAGAATACCATTCTTCTTTCTTTTGAGACAATTTTTCACTTTAATCTTGGTTGGCCTGAAGCTGTAAATCAGGCTGGCCCCAAACCTGATCTGCCCCCTGAGGCTCTCCTGAGAACTAGAATACTTTTAGACATGTGCCATTATGCCCGACCTTGTTCCCATTCTTTACTCTCCACTCTTAAAGCAACGTTTAAATATTTCTTCTTGATTCCATTTGTTTTCTCTATAGGGTTATTAGCAAGAATATTTTGTTGTAGAATTGAGTTGTGCAGTTTATATTACCCATTTTTAATATCATATGCGTAGAGCTGGCTGTTCTGCAACTCACAAAGCAGACCAGGCTGGCCTCGAACTCACAAAGATCCACCTGCTTCCGCCTCCTGAGTTCTGGGACTAAAGTGTGCACCACCACTGCCTGGCTACACACATTATTTTTCATAAAAAAAAAAAAAAACAAAACCCTAAAATGTCTAAGTTGTCACTAATTTTACCCAGTGGTTTGCCCTATTTTACTTTATTTGTGTATGTATGTGTGTGTGTTTATACCCTGGACCTGAAGTTACAGATGGACATGGGTGCTGGGAACCAAACTCAGGTCCTCTGGAAGAGCAGTATGTGCTTTTTAACCACCAAAGAGCCTCTCAAGTCTCTGATTTATTTTAAATTATATAATTAAGTTATACTTTATTACTGTTGTCATATAGGTTTTATTCCTAGTTTAATTTGGGTTGGCTGCCTATCTGTTTTTCAGTCTCCTGTTTTTTCCTATGTAATATAGGCAATCTCTTCTCTGGTTGAAAATAGGAGGAATGCCTTGTGTGTGTTGTCTTCATGTACATATGTGCTTCTGTGTGTGTGAGTACATATGTATGTATCTATGAGTACATAGGCTTGTTTTGAGGCACATGCAAAGGTCAGAAGGCAGTCCTTGGTGGTTGGGCAGGCTTCACCTTCCACCTTGCTTGGGACAGGGTTTCTCTTTTGTTCCTGGCTGTATATGCCAGGCTGGTTAGCTCTTGATTTTTCTGCGGACTCTTTATCCATCTCTCCATAGCAGCACAGGGATCTATCTGCCTAGCTGGCGCAGCAAGCATGTCACCACCGACCTGCATCTGCAGCACTAGCCTAACCTAGTTTGTATTTTGAGACAGGGTCTTGCTAAGTTGCTCAGGCCCTTGTACTTAGGATCCTTCTATTTCAGCACTCTGTGTGGCTGGGATTACCGGCCTGAGTGACCAGCTCTATTGAGACCGACTAATGACTTTTATCTGTTATTTGTCCCCCGTCTGGCTGAAAGGGGCACACACACTTGTCCCATCATCACTATGAGTCCCAGGCACCGCTCTACCTCAGCAGTTCTTTGCCAGTTTTCTGGTTTGGTTTTCCTTTAGCGTTAGTCTTCACACACACTAATCACGTGACCCTACACTTGAACTCCATAGCCCTCTCCTCTTGGACAAGTTCTCCACTTTGGGAGGTTTCCTCACGTGTGTGTCCTTGGTCCTTCACTGAAGGCTTGGGGACACGAGATCCCTCTGGAGATCTAGATTTGTGTCTTGGGCAGTTCTCGAATACTAGTTTAGCTATCTTTGTTTCCAAATGATTTCCACACAAGGACAGCACGGGGCTGCTTAGCTCGCCTGTCTTCCCAGTAGCTGGAAACTCTCAGGACAATGCAGCAGGGTTTCACTGGACTCATGACATCGTATCCTGGCTTGGGTTTTATGAATTTTGCCCTGCTTGCCTTCCATGGTTTCCGCTTGTACTTGTGGTTCCTGTCAGTTCATCCTGAACCGAAGCCTCCAGCTTCTAGTTGGCTGATATATCAGATGCTGAAGTCAACATCACTGGACATAGACCCATGGTCCCATGAGTATGTATGCATCTGTTCACTCAATCACTTGTTGTTTTGCTCATTTACTTTTGATACAGCCTGGATAAGACTTGAACTCACTACATAGCTGGGGTTGGCCTTGAACTCCTGATCATCTTGTACCTGCTTCCAAGTTTTGGGAAGATAGGCATATACTAGCATGCCTAGTTGAAATATTTAACTTGCTATTGTAGTTTTAAAGGACAGGCGCATTTTACTTACAAGTGTTTTAACATCTATATGCTTACTGATGATTGGGGATGCCTTTTCTGGAACAGCCCATTTATGTCCTTTGACTTTGTATAAGTTGGTTTGTCCTATCTGAACTGACTTCTAAGGTTTGTGCAGGAAACGGACATTCTGCAGTTGAATCACAATCCCCCGCCTCTCTCCAGCTGATAGCTGATCTGACTTTCTTCAGGGTGTTGGCTTTTGTAATGAATAACCTTAAAATCATCACAATATCCATCTATTTCTATATGGCTTCTGGGCTTTCCACAGCTTAGATGCACATGTGTATATGAATCAACAGGGGCTTATTCCCCAAATTACAATAAAACAGTCTTCCTGCTTGTTCTTTTACTATCATCAGCGCTGCTAGGCTGCATTCAGGCCAATACATGGATCGATATCTCTGATGGGCAGCTGACTTAGGTTTAATAAACAAGACCATCAGAATTTTTTCCTCAGGTATTTAAAGTTTGGTAGGATGGTGGAGGCAGTGTGTGAAGAAATGACAGTTACTAAGACCTGATGGCTGTCCTAACTAATACCTAATTAGTCCCTGAGCCTGGGCGTCCTGAACACTTAGGTGTCCTGTCTCTGGCTGAGCAGCACACACCTTCAGTGCTGCAAATGTGTCGGGAGCAGACTTTCTGCTCAGTCGCGCACTTCTTCATGTCGCTGCCCGGCTGCTTTTTATTAGTACTGTTTTCCCGAGAAGGCAGCGAGAAGAGGCATTTGTTGTATGCTTTCCACAGCAGTACGTTATACTGAGCCTAAGTGTGTGCTATTGAAGGCAGAAACCTCAAGTGAGGAGACCAGAGTCTGAGGGGAGTGTGCCATTGACCTGCTTGTCTGGACGTGATGGGGCATTTGTCATCATCAGCCCAGCATGTGAACAAAGCTAGGATGAAGGGAAGTGAGTGTAGGCAGCTGAGCCTGAAGGGCACAGCCTCCAGGGAAAATGCAGCTTAGCAAAGGACAATGACTAAACTACCAAGGGCCCTGAAATTGTATACCTCAACATCTCCTTAGCCTATGGAACGTTCAGACCAGCTCTGCAATTGAGAAAGGAGGTAGGGAGCTAATAACATTTGTTACTGACCACATGGCCCAACACTGTGCCACCAAGCACCTCTCAAGAATTAGCTGAGTTCTGGAATGACCATAGACACTTATTCTGCCATTGTATAGATGGGAATACGGAGGCTCCTGACTACAAAATGACTTAGCTAACACATGGAAGCAAGGTGATGTGAAAACAGGTCTAGTCCAGACACCACATGGGGTCACATGACTGATATGGGGCCTACTAAAACAACTGGCAATGGTGACAAGCTTCTGAACATCCAATGACCACTTCTTCAAAATTCCACACGACGTGAAAGAGTTTTCGAGTTTCTGGCAGTGCCTGCTTGTGTTACCCCCGTGACTTCACAGCAACCTGGGTACTAACGATGTAACACTCAAACTGTGTACTGGACCCTACTGTCATACTGTGCAATGCCAACGAGTGCTGCCTGCAGCAGCCTGACTCAGATTCCTCATGGCTCTGTTAGTAACTGCTTTGTTCTTCTGCTCTTATAGGAAACACAAAGGTTTCATTACTGACAACAAAGGTTTTCCCTATTTTCCCACTGTCATTCCTCAGTGAGTATCAAGTTAGCATTCTTTGGATTACATTGTGTTGGAATGTTTGATTCAGCTCTGAAAAATGCTAAAGGTGTTCTACACTCAGCCAAGATCCCATCTTTATATAAAAGGAAACAAGCAAATCCATCTGGTCAGTATGCAAATTAATTTCATCTTTAATAAATGGTAAGACTGTATGTGTATGCTTTCGGCCTGTGAATAGTTCCTATGCCTACCTTACATACCCAGATAGTACCTGGTTTCCAGTTAAACTCTCGAGAGGAAGAGTCTCAGGTGGAAAAGTTGAAGCAGCCTCGGCCTGTGACTCACAACTCAGCTCCTGACTATGTTCCACACCGTCCATGTCATCCTGGAGCATTAAAGAGGATGCTGTCTCACCTTGACAGTAGACACTGGATATGGAGGAAGAGGAAATGCCTGAGGCCATGTAGCTCCTGAATCTACAGCTTACACAGGATTGGTCTGCCACCAAAGGCTCACATTCTCTAATCCTCCACAGTGCCATCCATCCTTAGCCTTGAGTCAGACATGTGACATCCCTTCCCTCTGCACCGCCCCCCCCCCACAACAGGAAATGAGAGAGTGAAGATAGATTCTAGTCACATGTGAAAAGCTAGAGATGAGGTCTTCTGCTGTCAGCTCCTGTGGCTGCCTGTGCCTTAGCATAACTTCTCCCATGAACCCCTCATTCAGAGGCCTTCCTTCCCCCCCCCCCCTTCCCTGGACCCAGCTCCTCTCCTGCCGTTTCTTCCACACCTCTGCTTCACTCACACTTCTAGGACAGGCTTCTTATCCTTTGCCATGCCCTGACCCTTAGTTGCCTGCTGCATCACCAACAGTACACAGAACTGCTAGGCAATGGTGCACAGCAAATGAAATCCATGTATGGAATGCTTGTCTGTGGGCCCAGACATAGTATTTACCATGGCAAAAGACTCTCACTTCCAGAATCACCAACCCGACTTCTGGGGTGGGGGGGTGGGGGGAACCAGACTGGCATGCCACCAGCACTTGCCCTTGGTTGTTTTCAGGGAGTAGTCACAAGTCGAAAAATGCAAAGCTCCCAGAAAGGAAACTGCAAGTCTAAAGAGCATATTTCTGATTTATGGGCTTTGCATAAGCTTTTAATGGTGGGCAGGAATTGGCCAAATGCTTCCATATTCACTTAGGCATTAAAGACTTTGCTTCTGGTTGCTATATTATTTTGAACAAATTATCACCTTCATGCATGCAATTCCCATCTCTGCATGTTTCCACCTTATTTGATTACCGGTCTTTGAAGACCACAAGCTATTCTTACTTCCCTTTATCTCAGGTCGCTACCATGCAATCCCTGTATGATCTGTAGCTGCTTACTCTGGGGGCCAGGAGGACCTGGGGGGTGGAAGCGGAGAGGAAGGGTGTGCATCAGGAGCGCTGCTGCTACTGAACGGTAGACTGCATCTCACCTCCAGTAGCTGACTTTCTCTGACTCTTCAATTTATTCTGCAAAGCCAACTTCTACTCACCGATCAAGAGCTTTCATTATACATTCTCCTTTTTCACCAGGATGTCTCCTTTGTCCACAGAGGAACGTGGGGCCCAGGGAAGTTCTTGGGGATAGTCTAAGGCACAAGGAGCTGAGAGTGGGGGTGAAGAGATGTCTCTGCATTGTGTGGTGCTGGGGATGTGACAAGGGCATTGAAGGCTCAGATTGGGCACACAAGCTTTCGTTCAAGGTTTTACACATTTAGGACTGTATTCCCAGCACTCAGGAGGCTGAGACAGGAGGATCATGTATTTGAAGGAGCAGCCTGAGCTATGCAATGAAATTCTATTACACTCTATAAAGGAAAGGCAACCAGGGCTGAAAGAGCCTACCACAGTCTGGCCTGGGGTTCTATCCCCAGTACCCAAAATTAAAGGAGAAATAATAGAGAACTAGGTTAATTCTGAAAAATTATAAATAAAGCCAATTCTTCACTGTTTCCTCCCTGTAATTGACTTTTTAGCAGAGCTTGGTTTCCTTACAATCAGGGCTTAGTTCTACCTCTCTCTATATCCCAGCTCCATCTGCCTTCGTACTGCTGCTCAGACACCACATGCCCCCGGGTCTTTACATGTGCTTCATTCCGTCCTCTGCACTTGCTGGACTCTCTGCGTTCTATTTGTCTTGCTCTCTTCTGGTTCAGTTTGAAGTCACTCCCTGAGAAACTTTTCTTCCACCCTTTAACAGGCCCCTTGTTCTTCATTATATCAGCAGTCTCCCGACTGTCCCAACCCATCTGGCCCCGGGCAGAAAGCTGCTTACTGCATACTCCTTGCCCTGAAAACAGTACTTTTGCCTTTGCCTAGCCCATCTTCTACCACGACAAGGTGTCACTGATGTGTGTCGGCACCATGGCTGTAGAAGGGATTTAGAAGATAGAGTTCGTTAACCCTGGGTAATTCAAGGCACTAAGTTACAAAGCCACATCTGAAGCATCTGCAGTGGCCATGTGCATTAGTCAGGGTTCTCTGAGGGATGGAACTGAAGCATCACAACTTGCCCAGCTCCTGAGATAGAACAAGAACATCCATCCTTTGAAAAGCATGGGGCAGGGACACACGTGTCCATTAAACGTTTCAGGAAGCTTTTAGAAAGGCTGAGATTATTCCTTCTGTTATCCTATCATTATCTGATTTTCAAGATCATAACCATCTCTTGATTGTTTTACCGTTTGGGTTCCCATGAATGCTTCCAAATTTCTTAATTTCCAAGTAACACATTCAGCTCTTCAGATTGTTTCCAAAGCAGGCAGGGAACTCCCTCAAGACTGCAGCTGACAATCCCATAACCAGGAAAAGACGATGAATACTAATCACCAGAAAAGCTGCAGTTTACAGGAAAGAAACGGGAAGTGTTGACATATTGCACAACACCCCCGAAAAAAGCAGGGCTTAGTAACAGAACGGTACACACAGGCTGACAACCTCATCAAGAATCCCTGGTGACATCATAAACTATGTGGAACAAGTTTTGTTTTAAAGGTTATTTTGAATGATGTGTGTATGTGTGCGCATGTACATGGCTGAGTGCTGATGCCGGGGAGTGCACAAGTGGGTTTCAGATCACTGGGAGCCAGAGTGAGCATTGCTGTGAGCTGCCGGACACAGGTGCAGGGAACAGTCAGGTCCTTTTCCAGTAGTGTGTGCCTTTAACTGATGAGCTATTTGTCTGGTCCCAAGTTGATGTTTTTATTATCTGTGTATTTTCCAAAGACTGAGGGGGGGGGGACGACGACAGTGGGACCCTTTTCTTTGGAGAGCTAGATAAGGAAACTGAAACATAAATTCTCGGATTTTATACTGATTTGGGGCTTCCTTTTAATTTCTTCTTTCTTTTCCTTCCTTTCTTTTCTTTTAAACACAGGGTCTCACCATGTAACTCTGTCTTGGAATACCCTATGTAGACAAGGCTAGCCTCAAAATCGCAGAGAATACCGGCCTCTGTCTCTCCATTGCTGGGATTAAAGGTGTGATCTGGTCCCAACTGCCCCTGGGCCTTATTTTTTACTTATATGTATTGTGTATACGTGCACATTTGCGTGTGCTGGTATATGCCTGTGTGAGGGCGGAGTGTCCATGTTTGCAGAGGCCAGGAGATAGACTTCGGTGTGATGTTCTTGGCATAGGGCAGCCTGACAACTGAGCTTGAAAGATCACATTTCTACCCCTTCAGCACTGGGACCCTAAGCTTGTGCCACCATGTCTGACTACATGGGAGCTGGGGACCCGATACTGGTCCCCGCATTTGCAATGAAGGACTTCACAGACTGAGATTTCTTTTCCTTCTTCCCAGCTTGGGTTTTAAGTAAAACAATTAATTAAATGAGCTAACGGGATTTCTTTCTCTCTGGTGTCTGATCCCACGCAGCACTTGAGGACAGTTGTTTCCTTAGCTGGCAATGACTCGGCAGAGGAAAGGGATTGCCGCTTTTGCTGCTGCTGCTGCGGCTGCTGCTGCTGGGAATCAGATCCAAGTCCTCTGCCAGGGGCAAAACCAAATGCCTCAGTGGTCCCCAGAGCACACCTTTGCCCATTACACAACGGCAGCAAGGAGGAAGCAAGCAGGCAGCTGACTAGACTTCCAGCTACTCTGTCAGAATCAATCTAGTTTCCACTGCAGGGATTAATCTAACATGCTGAGAGACGGCGCGGGCTTTCCCCTTTAGCCAATATGAAGCCATCACTAAGCCATACTCTTTACTTTTATTTATTTATTTTTATTTTTTATTTTTTAATGGTTTTTCGAGACAGGGTTTCTCTGTATAGCCCTGGCTGGTCTGGAACTCACTTTGTAGACCAGGCTGGCTTCGAACTCAGAAATCCACCTGCCTCTGCCTCCCAAGTGCTGGGATTAAATGCGTGCACCACCACACCCGGCTTTTACTTTTATTATAAGTGATTACACATAAGGCATTGCATAAACATGCTTGGTTAGTGGTTACATTGCAATCCAGCAGTAGTATGATGCAGATATTCAGTGTCTTAATAATTGAACTGGAAAATTATAAAAGTGGGCTTCAGGAGGAGGCCAAAGTGAACTACAGTGACTCATCGCCAGGGCCATCCTGACCTGAGCCTTCACTGAGATGTGCTCTTGACAAGAGAATGGTGCAGAGAATGACAAGATGTTTCCCTTCACAGGGTTCCACTAGTGAGGAGCCACAAAGAGCAGAAAACTAAGATACCAGCCGATCTTCTTTTGGAAACTGTGCTGAGATCAGAATGCACAAGCATACTTGCGATGTACCTACCAGTCACTGCTCTCGCTTACTGGCCACTCCTCCAGCTCCAGGCACTGCTCCAGATTATTCCTTTTATCCCCCGTGAACATCTTATAATGTCCCAATTCTCATGTCAGGGATGAAAAGACCAAGGAGCGGAAAAGGTTACATAACTTGCCGCCTCTCACGGTTGGTGGGCTGGAAAGGAACTCCCTGCTCTCCGACTGCACTCTGAGTGACGCATCGTCTCTACTTGACATTTTGGGGCTCTGTCCCAAGTACTCTGTAGGGTCCTAACAAAATGGTTCACATATTTTCCTGATGTTTCACACAGCTAATTACACAACCAATTAGTTTCCCAACCAAAAGATAGCATCTACGGTTTCTGCCTCTACTTCAGTCTGCTTAAGTTCATGGTAGAGATGAAAATGAAATCGGCCCCCAGCCTACATGTTTATCATCTTTTGGAGGTTCTCACAGGACAGATTTCCTGCTTAAAAACCTTTTAGCCAGACTGCTGCTTCTTGTTTTGACAGTCCAATCTTATTAGATCATGTTCTAGCACAATGCGGGCCTTGCTCAATACTCTGAAATTTCAGACCTACCAAAGCTATGAGCAACTTTTTGATTGAGAAGTCCACGACCTCATGTGAAACCAGAGTCATGGGAATTGGAAGAAATGCACAAAACCCCTGCGATGGTAAAGTGAAATATGACAACGGTGGAGTGACGTGACCCACAGTTCCAGGAGACATGCTTCCTCACGGTCATGACTACATGACAGCGTCTCTAAGGACTCCATGTGCTGGCCTGCTTTCAGCAGTGTTCAAATCGCCCTCACGTGGTTGGCAGGTGGCCAGAGAATAATGAGGTGGTAGGAAAAGGGCAGATTTTGCCAACGGAGGTTAGGTAGTCTAAATGGAACCAAGAGAGGGGCTGGCCATACAACGGGTGAGAAAAGGGTGTGTAAGGGGTGGGGGCAAACGGCTTACTGATGCAGTGATTTGCAAAGACTTGTTCACATTACCTCTGTACTATGGACTCATGACTCAGTTTTCAAGCCAGTGGAAGCCAAACAGGTATCTCGTTTCCCCTCTGCAGCTCCACACTCCCTTCCCCACAGACAGCCTAGCTTCAAACCTATGAGCAGCCAAAAGGGGACAACTAAGGATATGTTTAGCATGTACACTGCTGGGAACCATGGGGCAGAGGGAGAAGAGCTGTGACACAGAAACACCAGCAGGTAGGGATCGTCTTCAACTGTGTGACTTTACAAGAGGATTGATCAAAGAATGCTGCCCTTAGGAATTATATCTTAAAGCACACTGTAGGCCTGAGACTCAGTATTTGGCAACTTGTTAAAATTAGGTCAGGAGTGTGATGAGGAGAATTTGTACTTTTCACTTTTATTGTAGAGAAAATGGCACAGGACTCTGTAGGAACACTGTTAAACCTGCATCCAGGAAGTAGGCCAGGCTGAAGCTACGTCAAGGTAGAAGGGTCAATGAGGGACCTCCATGTCACTGAGGCAGACAGCCTCTACACGGCAGCCTGTGCTGTCAGAGACAGTACTAAAAGAAGCTGGAAATGCTGATTCTGATGGGAACCCTTCTAACTGGTGTATGTTGCAACCGAAGATACATGTGTATACAACTCCCCTGGCCAACCCAAACACATCTGTGGCTGGAACCAGCACACTGAGAGCTGGTGTCTGACCTTGGTGACCACAGTGATGACTCTTAACCCTTACAGCACAGAGAGGAAACAAGCGCTGGCTTGTCTTCCATAAAGTCACTTACACCGCTGCCTGGTCAAAAGACTCTTTGTAAGTCCAGCCTGTGGGACCTGCAGAGAGGTCCAAGAAGGCCATGGGCCTCCTTCACTAACAATGCCAAGCCTGTCGCTGTTGAGAGAGGGAGGTATTCTGAGGTCTTTGGGAGAATTTAGAAAGGTGTCAGTCAGGAAGATGAGGTGTTTGGTGGCTTCATACTGAGTTATGACCACCTGCTCTGAGCTCTCTAACTGCTTATTTAAAACTGCAGGGTTTGTTTCTTGTTGCCATGAGTGCCAAAGGAGCCCAACAGACATGTCATATAGGGCTGTCAACTGGCAGCTCAAAAGGTCTCCTGGAAAATTTCATTCGGCTACAAAGAGAAGACTGCATCCCCCTATGATCAGACACTTTAGCATCCAAGTCTGGATGCTTGCTTGCCCACTGTGCCTATGATAAACCAGACATTTTTCTACGTCGTGCTTCCAAAGCCCTATCTCCTGGCTGTCAGACTTCTTTTTCTTTTTTAAAGTCATTTTCATTTATGCGTATGTATCTGTCTGAATGTATTCAGATGCCTGTAGAGGCCAGAAAAGGGTGTCAGATGCCCCAGAGTTGCAGTTACAGACCATCTGATATCAGTGCTGGAAACTGAACTCAGCTTTGCAAGAGCAGCAAGAGTGCTTTTAACTGCTGAGCTATCGCTTCAGTCCCCAAGAGTGGCAGGCTTTGAAATCGACCATACTGTGTGGTGTGGGACAAGAAGGTGCTGTGTGTCTCTAATGCACAAGCGTGTGTGTGTGTGTGAGTGTGAGAGAGAGAGAGAGAGAGTGTGTGTGTGTGTGTGTGTGAGAGAGAGAGAGAGAGTGTGTGTGTGTGTGTGTGAGAGAGTGTGTGTGTGTGTGTGTGTGAGAGAGAGAGAGAGAGAGAGAGAGAGAGAGAGAGAGAGAGAGAGAGAGAATATGAAGGTATTGCTATATAGCTCAGGTTGGCCTAGAATTCACCATCCTGGTCCTGCCACTTGAGCCCTGTGATTACAGGTGTGTGTCACCAAGCAGGGGCCTTCATTTTAAAAAGGAGAGAGCTTCTTTTCTCTGGCATGGAAGTAATGGATTAGGTGCTCACAAAGTGGAGCTAGATGTTACACTCTTCTCTTCATGTTAGGTGAGAGCTGGCTTGGAGGGATCTGTGCTGGGCTGGGAAATGAGCCCTCACCAACAGATGCTGCTTTGTTAAGAGCCCTGTCTTGTGTACGCCAAGAATGGTGTTTGTCCTCACCAGGCCCTGTGGACTGTAGGCACTATTAACACCTCACTTGTAGAGGGCTGACGCACTGAGGCTAAGTGTGCTGTCCAGCACCCTACAGTGACTAGCACAGCAAGAATTCAAACCCCAGCGCCTCTGTTCGTCTATGAATTTTCCTTTCTTTCTAATTTTTTCTTTGTTTGTCTGTTTTTCTGAGAAGGATTTCCCTGTATGGCCTTGGCTGTCTTGGACTCACTCTAGATCAGGTTGGTCTCAAACTCACAGAGATTTGCCTCCCTTGTACGGTGTTAAAAGGTGTGTGACAACAGCACCTGGCTTTCTTTATTGAATTTTTTAAAGATCCATTTTATGTACATGTTTCTCTATGTGAGTTTATGTGTACCATGTACATGCAGGAGCCTCTGGCAGCCAGAGAGGACTTCTGTTCTCCTGAAAGCCGAGTTACAGGTGGCTGGCAACCTTTGTGTGGGTGCTGGGAACTGAACCAGCATTCTTCACAAGAACAGTGAGCTCTCTTAACTGCTGAGCCATCTTTCTAGCACCCTAGGTCTCTGTGTTAACAATGTTTAGCACAGAGGAAGCCTCTTAAAATGAAGAGGCCTACCAAGGTAAAGGTTATAACGGAAGATCAGACTACTTACTATAAACCAGAGGCCCGAGGCGTGCTGCTCTGACGCGTGGGGAAATGATGTGCTGCTTCCCAGTTTTACCCAGGTCCTATGTGTACTCTGAGATGTCTTGTATCTGAAAATGATGCACCCAGGGGAAAGATACAAGACATCTCAGAGTACACATTTGATCTAATATGTATGGAAGAGGGACAGAGTTTCCATGGGGCTATGGGGTCCCAAAAGGGCAAGGGGGTGGGACAGGAGGTGGAAAATAACGGCTTCTTAGTGTTTCTTTAAAATGGAAAGAGTCTAGTTCCTTGGCTTTAGCCCTTGAGCCTGGCTTTGGGATTAAGCTTATGTAGGACTCTCTAAGAATGCCCCATGACAAAACTTTGGGGTGAGCTCTAACTGATAATGCCTTGTCAGGGTTGTCTAATGGCTTTTGTACTGAAGAATCTATTTGCTCTGAAACTAAGCTCCAACAATAACTGTACAATGGACAGTTTAATACGGTGCTGATGAAAAGCTTACACACCAAAGCACAATGTTTAAACCTGGCCAGAAAAAACCGTACACAGTCAACAGTACATGCATTCTTAAAAAACCGTACACAGCTCAACAGTACATGCATTCTTAAAGCCCAAGGCTAGGCGAGCACTCGCCTCACGTCCTTAGGCCATGCTTCTCTTTAGTCAGTTACTCTCTGGCCCTGCTCAGCGGCCTCATGCATGTCCCACAGCACAAGCTCCCATCTTCCCATCACCCCCACCTCGACCCTAACCCTCTCTTGAGCTTCAGGTCTGCTTTTCCAGCTGCCTTCAAGAGACCTCACCCAATGTTAGCAATTCCAGTGCAGCTTTTTCTGATCCAGAATCCCCACTCTGCTCAGTGTGGTGGCTCACACCTGCAATCCCAGCACCTGGGAGGCTGATGTGGGAGTACTGTCATGAGTTTGCAGCCAGACTGGGCTATGTAATAAGTTCCAAGCCACCCTGAGCTGAGTGAGTTTACTTAAAGTGGTTTAAAAGTAGCCTTTGCTGTCACACATGCCTGTCCTCATGTTTTCTCCCAAGGCTCTGGGTTCCCCTGAGCTTCTATTTCCACAGTGGTAAAATGGCAAAGCCACTGCTTACCACTGCAGACTTGTCATGATGACTAAACCAAGCACTACATTAAGTTCTTTAGCTCAACACCAGGCATATAATTTCTGCCTGTATTACAGCAGTACCTTTTATTACTCTCTGCCCCAGCTAGCCCAACCTTTCTATCATTCCACCCACAGACCTGAAGAACTCAAAGCCATCCTTGGCTTTAGAACTCTTCCTATGTTCCCTTAGCTAAGTGGTTCCTATGTCCTGTCCACTGTACTTTTAAAACTGCCAAGCCTTGGGCCAGCGAAATGGTTCAGCAGGTAAAGGTGCTTGCCCTCAAATTTGGTGACCTGAGTTCGATTCCTGCAGGTTGACCTCTGAACTCCATGCATACTATTACCATTTTCTTTTGCTCAGGCCCTCATCTTTGCCAATATGCCAGTATCTCCTTATTCTAGGTTTGCTATGGTTTAGCCCGGACACCACAGTAATCTCTACTTTCTGTGTGCACTTGTGGAGGTTGGCACTGGGTATCTTCCGACATCCTTCTCCACCATATTATCCTTTTTTCCCTAAGATGTCAAATTTTCATCAAGTCTGGAACTTACCAACTGGGCTAGATTTGCTGGCCAGAAAGTCCCAGGGATCTTCCTGTCTGTGCCTTCTGAGCCTTGGGGTCACAGACACACGCCACCATGCCTGACTTTTTTACATGGGTGCAAACCATCTGAACACAGGTCCCCATGTCAGCACACCAAGTACTGAACTCTCCAGTCACCACGGTCATCTTTTCTAAAATCACATAGATTATGTCACCCCTCTGCCGACACCCTGTCCTTGGTTTTCATAGGCAGACTACATTCATACTTATTGCAGGGATGGATAGCAATGGACTTCCACGTGCTTGTCAGGATCTTTATTATTCATTTAAACATTGTGATATCAATGACGTAAATATAACTATCTTTGTTTTACAGATTTGTAAAAAATGTGGGCAATGACTAGCTACAGACAGAAGCCCAATAATTTGGCTATGGTCCCAATTTGGCAGATTCTTTTTTTTTTTTTTAATTTTTTAAAAAGATTTATTTATTTATTATATATAAGTACACTATAGCTGTCTTCAGACACTCCA